>NW_020665189.1:5458814-5585875 GCF_002925995.2 Terrapene triunguis | reverse complement strand
CCTGAGTGCTAGGGCTGTGTGCGCTGGTTTGTTGTTGTAGGGTTGCCGGCCTGAGTGCTAGGGCTGTGTGCACTGGGTTGTTGTTGTAGGATTGCTGGTCTGAGTGCCTGGGCTGTATGAGCTGGTTTGTTGTTGTAGGGTTGCTGGATCACAAGCTGGCATGTTTTTAAGTTCCCCATGCTGGCTTTCAGAGGTGGCTGGGAGCAGCTGTGCCCATGTGTCCCTGGGATCAGTGCACTGTTGCTCGGTGTTGCAGGGTTGCCCGTGGCTGGATGGGTTGTGTGCAGTGGCCGGCTGCATGGCTGGCTTGTTTGCCATTGCAGGATAATCTGGGGGGAAGCAGGGAGGACGGGGAGTGGGCAATAGAATAACAGCACCAAAGCATTTGGGCTAAAACAGGAACCCCAGGAGCTGCCTGACCTTTGCAAACAGCTCTAAATCTGATAGGGTCAATCTGGGGCCTCCCGACCTTGACAGCGTCCCCTTTAACCCTGGCATCTTTCCAGCCTGCTAAGCTGCCCTGTATAAAGACCTGAATGAATGGGTGCGTCACATGACACTTAATGCTCTGGCTGAAACTAAGCACCTTCTGACGGAGCCCAGATGACACACTGTGCCGGGGAACTGTCGGGGGGTGGGGGGGGGATGGGCGGCAGGGGGGTGCATGTCTTCTTTCGTTATAGAGTTATTTGTTAATTAAGGTCCATGGTTGCAAAGAGAGGAGTAGGGTCGTTAAAAAAGCCACGCGGAGTAAGAAAGGGGGTGAACTAGCCAGCACAGGGCAGCGACCGTAGGAGAGCCACTGATGCTCCTTGGGGTTTGACATCCCCTCAGGAAGTGGGGATGGGGCCCCACAAAGTTGACACACACAGAGCGTGGCCTGTGCCTGGGCAGTTCCCAGCGCCTGCGGGGAATTCCATGGAGCTCCGCCCACTTGGTTCTATGCTGGATCAAGGCCATCAGCTTGAAAACTAGACGTAGCCTGGAAAGTCCTGAGGCCCCTCCCTTCCTTTATCCAGCTGCCCCTCTCCTGCCCAGTGCCTGTGAGAGCCCTGCCCCCGAAACACCCCTCGCCCCATCACAGCTCTCCTCTCCCTGGCCGGGAGGATGGACAGGGCTCCCTGTTGGTGCTGTAACTCAGATGGCCAGAGGAGTCGCTGCGGAGGCCCCTTTGTTTCCCAGACACACTCCTCAGTGCTGCTGCCAGCCTAAAGGCCAGTCTCTTGTGGTCGGCAAGCCAGCCGCCTCAGACACTCCTGCCGCTTACGGCGCCTGGACCGGCTTCCTGACTGCGACAAGAGCCGCCATTGAGTTTGTTGCTGTCTTTGTTTTCCTCCCTCTCTACCTCTCCTTCTAGTCTTCTTTCTTTCTCATCCTGGTTCTTATATCTTCCCTTCCACTATCTTGCCTCTCCCTTTGTGGAATAGCCACTTCTGGGTGTATTTTTTTTTTTTTTTTTTTTTTTAGCTCTAAGGGCTTACCTCCCCAGGAAAGCTGTTCTGGAAGACGGTTGGTTTTGGTGCTGGGGGAGCAGAGGGAATGGGGCACTGGTCATGTGTGAGGTGTGGTCACGTGTGAGAAGATGGGCAGCAGCAGGCGAGCTGGGAGGTGGGGAGGCTGTAGGGGAAGGAGCTGCAATAGTCAAGGCTGTAAACAATGGGGTCACCATCACTGACAACCTCAGGAGAAGTCAACTGATGCAAAGACCCTGAGACAGAGGCTGCACCACCATGGAGCTGGCCAGGGTTAGACTGAATGCTCAGCTATCAGGGATAATGAAATCTGGCCCATCACAATCCACTCAGAGAAGCTAAATGACCTACCAGAAGTCTGTCCCACCCTGCCGTTATCTCCTCCAGCCCTCATGTCTCCCCTCTCCCTCCCCATTGTTTTTACTTGGCAAGAGGGACTTATTGTTCTTGCTCCAATGAGGTTGGTGCCTATAGGTAACCACCTCTCCTTCCCCACAGGTTTCATCTGTATTGATCATGGCTGTGTCTTCTGTGCCCATCAAGAAAGCGGGTAGCAAAGGGGGTTGCCTCACTGAGCCATGCATGGATTACACCAGGGGTAGGCAACTTATGGCACACGTGCCGAAGGCGGCACACAAGCTGATTTTCAGTGGCACTCACGCTGCCCGGGTCCTGGCCACCGGTCCAGGGGGCTCTGCATTTTAATTTAATTTTAAATGAAGCTTCTTAAACATTTTAAAAACCTTATTTACTTTACATATAACAATAGTTTAATTATATATTATAGACTTAGAGAAAGAGACCGTCTAAAAACGTTAACATGTATTACTGGCACGCGAAACCTTAAATTAACGTGAATAAATGAAGCCTCGACACACCACTTCTGAAAGGTTGCCGACCCCTGGATTACACTTAATGCGAGAGTCGAATGGGGTCAGATGAAACCCGCTTAGGCGATACAAATGGGCCTGCTGAAGCTGGGCATGCACACACGCGTACCCATACATGCACGTACACATGAGATGTGGCCATTGTCTTTGACCGGGAGCAGATCCCATGCTTGGGAGAGGCCGGATTCTCACTCCCCTATGTGATCTCACAACAGCTCAGATGCCAGTAAACCTCCTCCAATCTAGCAGTCCTTTGTAAAACCATTTATGATGAGCACCTAAAATCATTCTCCTAATTTCATGCTTTGTAATGACCATCCCTTATCAAAAGATACTGTGGTATTGTCCTGGGACTGATGGGCTCACTGACGTCAGGGTTACGCTAGTGTAACTCCATTTACTTGTGTGGAGTTACTTTTCATTCACACCGGTATTATTAAGATCAGATCACTGCTGTTAGCCATAGTGCAGAGATTTTCAACCTGTGGTCCAGGTACCCCAGGGGTCCGCAGACTATGTCTAAGATGTCCAAAGGGGTCGGCATCTCCATTTGAAAGTTTTTAAGGGTCCGCAAATGAAAAAAAGGTTGAAAACCACTGCTGTAGCATTTGGGCCATTACCGCTGCCCATGAGAGAGGATCTACCTTTGTAAATAACTGATGGAGACACATATTGACCAGCGGGTAGCTATACAGAGACATACAAGACTGACAAGAATGGGAACTGTTAAGGTGCTGGCTGGGATAGTGTTTTTTGATTATGCTGACATGATATGGTAATGAGTGTCGGTCAATAAGCTGTATTCAGTGACCTAAAGATGCAAGGTTCCATATCCTATAATCAACCCTTCCCCACAGGGCATCCATTTCATTCTTTGAATGTATAATATTTACCCTGATTGGTCTGAACTACAGAGAACTTGAGATCTCTATTTTCACATGGGTGTCTTCCCTTTCCATGATGAATGTTCTAACCCAGACACTTCCTAGCAAACAAAACACTGAGGCACGATTCAGAGGAAATGTCAGGAGTGGCGAAAGGTGCCCTAGCAAAGTCGTTTACAACTGAAACTTCTGGCGATTGCAAATGTGAGCTGAGCATGCCAGTAAAACCAGGCCTGATTCAGTGCTCTGCACAAGTCCTGCAGATTTCCGTCTAGGCAGCATGTCTGTGGCCTTGAGTAGGCTTCCTGAATGTGAACACAAGAAAGAATATCTTTTTCCTTTTCCTTTACTACATTAGGCCTGTTGAGATCAGAATCCCCAAACTGAGTTTAATGACAAGTTCCTAAAACCCACGTTCCTGATTGTGCAGGGTTGTTAATAATCCCGTCCCGATGTTAGCCCTCGAGTCCTAGCCAAATTGCAAGCTGGGTAATTACATTCTACCTCCCTACGTTACCTCTCCAGCTCCAAGTGCAGGTGGGAATCGGGCTCGCTTCTGGGGCTGAACTGTTGCACAGTGTTGCAACACCTGCCACTTTCCACCCCAGAGGTGGCTGCCTATAGAGAAGAAGCTGCTTAATTGGAGCAGCCTGCTGGACAGCCTGTTATCCCAATTATGGAGCCGTCCTAATTATCCGAAGACATCCCGCTTCTAAGCTCAGCAGGGGTTGTAGCCACCGGATTGTACGAGCTCTGAAGCGCCTAAGCTCCACGCCTGTTCCTGGGGAGCTCAGAAGCCCAGCAGGGACTGGGGGTGCTGGGGGAGCAATCCATTTTGTATTCAGTGGGAGCATCTGCCTCCCAGATAAACAGTGGCGCTATCAGCCAGCACTGCTCACTGGGAGGAAATCAGCTCCACTGGCTGTAGAAGTCCTGACTGCCCGTCAGAACTGGCATGTGCTGCATCTAGACACATCTGCATATTGCATACAGCTTCTATGGGCCAAATCAGCTCAGCCAAGTAAGGGCTGTAGCAGGCCCTGGATGCTCCCAAGCAGGGACGGTTGTGCTGCATAGGCAGGGAAAGGGTGCAGAGAGACTGGCATGGGTGCTGTGGCAGCCTCCTCAAATTACCCCAGGGGGCAGGGGAAGGATCTGGGGCTAGTGCCGATCTACAGTGATGTGGATGCAATCCACCTCCCGTGTTTGGCAGGGGTGCCACCCTCACTTTGCAGAGTCCCTTGTGCAAGGCTTGTTCACGTGGGGTTTGCAATTGGGGGAAGAAGATCTGAGCTGCCAGTCTGCCAGTTCTTTGGGCACCTTTAGGATGAAGGGCCTTGTATAACTATTCCGTGGGGCTAGCGTCATGGTGCTTGATCTTTGCATGTAGCCCTTAGCACTGATTCACCGAGGCCATAATTGGCTCTGCGCCCCCTTGTGCCCGTGCTGGATTTGTCTGTCCCTGTTTGGCTGCGCTCGCCACGTTGGCTTCTGTTTCCAATGTGATGGCCAGGCTGCTCCTGGTGTGTTGATTTGTGTGGGGGTTGCCACTGCTTGCTCCCAGGAAGCCCTGTTTATGGCCCCCAGTCTGCATAGATGCATGGATGCACTTGAAATTGTAACACACGAGAGCTGAAGAAGGGTAGGAACATTTCTCTCATCAGTCGCTCCATTTCCCTTACCTGGCTGAGCTGGGAGATCTTCCCTTTCCTCCAATGTGGTCTCCCGGCACACTGATCCTGCCATGAGGAGATACCTCATGGGGCAGGGGGGTATCTGCAGAGGCTGCCACAGCACCCAGCTCATGCTGGTCTCTCTGCACCCTCTCTCTGCCTGTGCAGGAGAACCATCCCTGTTTGGGCGTATCCAAGGCCTCCCACGGCCCTTCCCAGACTCAGCTGATTGGGGCCCCAAGAATGTTGAGCTTGGGTGAGAGTTACAGGCTGGGTGCTAGCTGCTCAGCACGTAGGTGTGCTAAACAAGTGTGACTTCCACACCAAGGGGGTGGTGGAGGGAGGGGCAGCAGGAAAAGCAGTAACAGGAGGGCGTAAGATAAGGAGGCTGGGTGACTTTATCTCACATCCTCTTGTTAGATGCTTTTCCTGCTTCGCTCCCCTCCGGGCCCCTGGCATGCCAGTTACAGGCGTTTTTGCAATAAAGGTGCGACACCCCAGAGTGCTGCTGGAGAGAGACTTGCCTGGGACCCACTGACTCCAGCAGCGGCGGTTATGGCTTTGCACGCTGACTCAGTGCCAGATTGGTGCAAGATACCCTACTTCATCCCTTACGTGCATCCTCTCACCATCCTTTATGTCACTGCTGACTTTGGCCCATAGATTTCCATGGGATCTGCACCAGTTTACCTGAGCTGGTCCTGTCATTGCTGCAGCAGTGCTAATATCCTACATTTTAGCCTTCTCCATATCTCAGGCCCACCCCTTCTAGCTAGCCAGGATCCCCCTCCCGTTTACTAACATGGGGGGAGGGGACAGGGCAGCCACAATGCCCTGACCCCTGGTTGTGACCTCCAGGCTGAAAGGCTACATAGCTGCACATTACATTACAACATGCAAGCGCTGAAGAAAGGGATAATAGTACAGTGGTAGGAACATTTCTCTTATGAGTCAAGGCATTTCCCTTATTGGGGTGAGATGGGACCTCTTCCCTTTCCTCCAGTATGATCTCCCGGCGCACTGATCTTGCCAGGAGGAGATACAGATTTCACTTTAGAGCTGGTTCCGCCGTGGCTGGGTGACTGTCCGTTGGCAGAGAGGTCATGTAATGTGGGAAGACTGTATGATCCTGTATTTGCAAGCCTCTTCCCTTTAATTACTGCAGGCCCGCAGAGAGATTTAAACACTCTGTAGCTGGGTCAGGCCATGCAGTCATATTGAATAAGATGTTCGCTGCAGAACACCTAGAAGAAAGGGAGGAATGACGGATAGACAAGAGCAGGGAGAAGCGTGCCAAAGAGATAACGCAGCTGTCACTCTTGGCGCTGGGAATAATCAGGGCTTGTTGGTTTAAGGCAGATGAGACGCCACATTGTGACGCCAAATGGGCCAGGCTGGGCGGGTTTGTGTGGCTCAGGCCCTGAGGCAGTGGTGGGGGGGCATTGTCAGAGCAGGGGTGTTATCCACCAGTGTGCCTGGGTGGGCCATGGCCCATCCACTTAGCATCCATGCCCACCCCCGCAGCCCCGGCTCTGCTCCGGCCCCAGTGCTTACCCTGCTCCGCCCAAAACTCCAGCTGGGAAGTGGAGTCGGAGCGCAGGGGCTTAGCCCTCTTCGCCTGCCTGGCGCTCTATCCGGGGAAAGGGGTCGGGAGCTTGTCCCGCTCCGCTCGCCTGCCCAGCGCTCCATCCGGGGAGCAGGGTTGGGGCACGAGGGCTTGGCCACTGGAGCACCGAGCGGGTGGGCTGAGTGGGGCAAGCCGCTGTGCCCCGAACCCACTCCCCGGGTGTGTGCCTCGGCCCCAGGGGGCTCCTGGCCAGCGTGTCCATTGCCCCACGCAAGGCCGGCTGGGGACGGTGGGCGGGAAGCGGCCCCAATCCCTCCTGCTCCCCCTCCCCTGCCCCCTGTCATTGCCCACCCACCCGAAATCAGGGCTCACCCAAGTGTCCCGTCCTGCTACGCCACCTTTTCTGAACAGCTGGGCAGGAGGTCATCATGGCCCTTGGGCACCACAGGTCGGTTCTGATAGGCCAGTGTGGATAAAGTGCTGTCGGTGGGAGCTGCTGGGCCTGTCCAGTGGCTGAGACCCCTGAGGAGGGCCATGGCCAGCCTCCAGCTCAGGAAGCGACAGCCCCGTGGCTCTGCAGCCGGCTTGGTGGGTGGCATGTGGACTTGATGCCCCTAAGCTTTTCTCATCTAAAGCCTGATTACTCTGGCTTTGTGCCTGTTGGGTGCGGGGGGCGAACTTTGCACTAATGAGTCTCCCTGCAGCCAAGCTGGGCCCTGACCTCCCTGTTTGCGGGAGCAGGTTGGGCCTGCGGAATTTGCACCAGCACATTTACCCCCCCGTAGAATGGGTTGTGGGCACAGGTCTGAGCAGCTCCTCCTCCCACTCTCCTCCAGCTGGGCGCCCGGCAGGCGAGTGCTCTGACTTGTGCCCGCTGCGGTATTGCAGTGACCCAGACACGGGAACTACCCAGGGGAGGCCACCCTTCAGGAAACGTAGCCGGGCGCTCAATGCTGAGGGTAGCAGTACCAGGACCGCCTTACACAGCAAGTAGGAACGCAGCTGGAGGCAGTGGGGCTACACTGGTGTAGGTGAGATCAGAATCAGGCCCATGTGGCCATAGGAAGCTTCTCCGATTGGTTTTGCTGTCTGCAGACTGGTTCACTATAGCAGGGTTTTCAAACTGCATTGCATCGTGACGCTCTTCTGACAACAAAAATTACTACACGAACCCAGGATGTGGGACCGAAGTCTGAGCCTGCCTGAGCCCCACCACCCTGGGTGAGGGGGGCCAAAGCCCTGCTGCCCTGGGCAGGGGGCCTGTAATCTGAGCCCCAACACCCAGGGCTGAAGCACTCAGGCTTCAGCTTTAGCCCTGGGCCCCAGCAAGTCTAACACCAGCCCTGGTGACCCCATTAAAATGGGGTTGCAACCTACTTTGGGGTCCTGACCCACAGTTTGAGGACCACTTCACTAGAGGGATTACACCAGCTCAGTGTAGGCCAAACCTCTGGGGTCTGCTATACAGCACGGAGAGGGACGTTCTCATCACGGGACGGTCTCGTCACTTTCCTGTCTGCCTCCCAAGGCAAGCGTTCATTCTTAAAAAAAAAAAAGAAGAAGAAGAAGAAGCAATCCCCCCTGCAGCTCCAGGAACTCCTCGAGCAGCAGCAGCGCTCGGGCAGTGATTGAGGACACGAGAGGGAGTCAGGCCAGAAACACAGACTGACCCATTTAGTCGCTGCCTGAGCTGGGTGAGACAAGGGAAAATGAATCCGCATAAATGGTGAAAACAGAGTAGATTGCCGGGGCCTGGTTCTCTTCTCACACCAGCTGTACCCTAGTGCAATGCCATTGGGCCAGTCCCTGGCTCTGATCTGGCAACCTCAAGTCCGGCATTAAGAGAAATCTGTCTGTTTGGGTATGTGGCTAGGAAAAAGAGGGCATGGACAAGATGCCACTGTGTCTGACTGATCCTCAGCTGCAGGGACGGCTGCTGGGGATGTGGGAAGGAAATAGATTCAGTGGTGCTCTAGGGACCAGGCTAGCAGCCTCAGAATCAGGGCAGCACAAAGGTGACTTAAAGCCACCTTTCCTCACTTCACGGACCTGTGCCGAACACTGCTCAGCTGGAGGAGAGGATCTGGGCTGCTGGCTTCGGCAGGGTTCCTCCTCATTTCCCCCAGTGGGAAAGGGGAATCAGATCCTTGGCGCATTAGCAGTGCAGGGTGCTGCTAGTCAGCCAGGCCTGGCCGTTCCTTTGAAATCCATGATGGTGACCCTTTAAATGTAACAGCGTAGAATAACTGATCCCAGTCCAGGTCCGTGCCCTGTCGGTTCATTGTTAGTGGAGCTGAGGCTTTCATTGCAGGGAGCTGGAGAGTGGCTTTGGAAAGCACAGTCGCTTGTGCCACTGCTAACTGTCTATTGTTTTCTACTTCCAGAGCCGTATGTTTTGTACCAGCACCGCAGATGATGTCCCTGCACTGACGTTGCCCTGAAGACTCCTGCAGCAGAGTTGGAAGGATTCCCCTGTTGATTATAATTATTTCAGTTTTTGGTGGTTGGTTGGTTAGTTGCCGCGGCGAGTGGGGTTTGGTTTTTTGGTTTGGTTCTGGTTTTTTTAACACCATGTCTAATTCTGGCGCCCCTCAAGACGCTGGTAACAAGCCCAACATGTTGGACAGAAATAACCAAGAGGACTCGCAACCCCCCATCAACTCCGAGAGGAGGAACAAAAGTGGGATCATAAGTGAACCTTTGAACAAAAGTCTTAAGAAATCGCGTCCGCTCTCCCACTACTCCACCTTCAGCAGCAGCAGCTTGGTAAGCGAACATTCAGAGAAAGGAACCTCCTTAGCTAATGGCAATGAAGCAACAACTGTGGATAAAAGTCACTCTACCTCAAAGCACAAAAACATCTCTAGTATGCTGAGCAAATCAGACAGGGCGTCAGAAATCTCATCAGAAGGACAGATCAGCCTACAACAGTTTGCTCAGTCTACAGATATGCTCAAAAGAGTGGTACAGGAGCACATTCCTTTACCAAATGACCACGGGACTGGTATCTCTGATATGGAAGCGGTCTCAGCTGCAGAGACAATGAACAGCCCATCTGATTTTCCTTACCTGGGGGCTTTTCCCATAAACCCAGGCCTTTTCATTATGACCCCTGCTGGCGTGTTTCTGGCAGAGAGTGCGCTCCATATGGCTGGCTTGGCAGAGTACCCGATGCAGAATGAATTGGCATCTGCCATCAATTCTGGGAAAAAGAAACGGAAAAGATGTGGCATGTGCCCTCCGTGCCGAAGACGGATAAACTGCGAGCAGTGCAGCAGTTGTAGGAATCGCAAAACTGGCCACCAGATTTGCAAATTCCGAAAATGTGAGGAACTCAAAAAGAAGCCGTCTGCAGCGCTGGAGGTAACTGGCTGTAGTCCGACATCCTAACCTTTCTCTTGGTCTGCTGTCCTTTGGATGGTGATAGAGATGATAAAATCCTGGGGCTTTTTTCTTCTTCTTAACAATTCCTGCCTTTAGCATCACACACAAATTGTCAGCGATCCCCTCATGCTGATCGACTGTATTCTGATTAGTAATTATCAGTAATATCATCTGAAATAGGTTTTGCCATGATGATTACAATCCTCTGTAGATTTGTATCCTTTCTATTGACTCCTGTAGGGGCTTTTGAGTTTTATAACAGGGGGAGTGTCTCACTATTGTACCTACCAGCTAGCTAGCCATTGCTTAGTACAATTCCTTGAGCCAGTAAGTGAATCATGGGTTGAGAGCCTGATCCAAAGCCTTCTGAAGTCAGTGGTAGTCGTTTCGTGGACAGCAGTTGGTTTTGGAGCAGGCCCTAAATTCTTGGCTTTTCATGGCAGGTCTCAAGGCAGTTACCCTGCCATTATCAATCCGTTAAACCTGTTTTTCCAAACTAGTGTTCCACTGTAAGTCATTAGTTTGCCCCTTGTTCTGAAAGGGAAGAAACAGGCTGTGGTTAATTCCTATGAAAATGATTGTGCTGTGTGCAAATTGTTAGGGGATGAGCTCTTGAAAGTTGGTGTGATCAACTGGGGAATGGCCACTTCATTTGGGAAACATGTCCAGTGCTGAGACAACCTAAGCTTACCTAGGGCTAGATTCTGAGCTTGATGACACCAATATGAATCCATTGAAGGAAGAGGAGTTACTCCAGATATACACTGGTGTAATTGGGAATGGAATCTGGCCCCTGATCTTTCCTTTTTTTATGTCTGGACTGTGGGCCAGGTCTGATAGGCTTCCTCAGTGTCCAGTACCGGAGCGTGCTGGGTGTCTCCTGGGAGCTGCTGCCAGCCAGCAGAATCCAGTGAGAATCCAGGGTGCTCTGCTCCTTTCAGGATTGGGTCCTTAATCTTTACTTGGGCAAATGCTCTTTAAGATCACTGGGAGTTTAGTCTGAGTAAGGACTGCAGGATTCAGTGCTAGAAAAGGGCTGCCCGAACATATCCCGCTGGCTTGTGAAGCTGATTCCTGATCGAGTGCTAGTGCAGGGCAGATGGGTTATTAATCTGGAGCCCATATGCAAGGCAGCATGGATTGAGTTATCAGACGTGCCTGAAATTCAACCAGAGCCTTGTGGAGCAAGGTCAGAACTCAGTTGTTCCCAGTAAACTTCAGCTTAAATTATGTGAAAAGTTAGGCGCATACAGTGCCTCTGGGCATGTTTCAGACATGAGATGACAATGAACTACCGTGCTTTATTAACGCCAACATGTATGCATCTATTCACTACTTTATCCATCCCTTAAATGAGGAAAGGTCAATAAAATTGGGGCTTGGGGGAATCCCTGGCGTGGGCGTTTTGTATCATCAGATGCTCTTCCCATAAATCTATCCCTGTATTTTGGCTTTTTAAAATAAAATCTCCTAGCCATGGGTGACCAGGGCTTCTGATGTTCAGCTGTGGAAGGACAGTTCACCCGCGGTCCAGTTTCTCGCTTGAATTTGAAATCCCAGAAGACCTGTTGTTTGGAAACGTTCTGTTGACCAGAGATGTTTTCTGATTCCCATGTGTTAGTTTTGTTTTGGTGGGGATGTGTGTAGCA
This sequence comes from Terrapene triunguis, assembly GCF_002925995.2. Lineage (NCBI taxonomy): Eukaryota > Metazoa > Chordata > Testudines > Emydidae > Terrapene > Terrapene triunguis. The sequence continues at coordinate 5,574,356 of NW_020665189.1, read as the reverse complement.
CTTTATAAAGCCCTAGCACAAAAGCGATGTAGGTAGCAACAAAAGCAATCCCTTGCATGTCAAAGATACAACCTTGACCTGGAAGAGCTGTGTGGATACGAGGGAAATGAATCTCCCCGCTGCTCCTTGAGCAGAAATGGCTAAAGCGTGAGTGAGTGTTCTGTGCTGGGAGTAGTGATCACTCTTGGCTGGGCTGAGTCCTCTGAACAAAGTCCTCTGTATATTCCATTTAATTCACGGTCGATTTTTGGTAGCTTGACCACTGCTCAGGCTGTGTGCCTTCCTCCTGCTGCTGAAGATTGCTCCTGTGAAGCCAACAAAGGTTAAAAACACCTCAACCTCAGCGGAGGCAGCAAGATGTTGTACCAGGTTGCAAGGGTATTATGCAACCTCTGACGTCTTCTGAAGGAGAGAACTTACTGTTTTCTAAGCCACGTTCTAAGTTTTCAATTAGCATCAGATCTGAATGAATAGTGAAGGGGAAAAAAATCTATTTGGGCGGTGGGGGTAGGGGGGGACCGGTGTCTTTCAAAAACCGCTGTATTGCTAAATTATATTCTTGTTCTAATTTGCTGAGTCAGTGATCTGGAAAAAGGGAGAGGGGAAAAAAAAAGTTCATCTCTTCTGAAGAGTCCTAAAGCAGGTCAATTGATTCCACAGCTCACATTAGGTTGAAGAGGGTTTTCTTCCTGCAATATGAGTTATATGGAAGTTAAATTGCATGGGAAGCCCTTCGAAAGCTCACCCGTTTGATTTGTTTCCTGTTCTACGGCTGACTGGGAAATCGGACTTTTAATTTATGATTTGGGGCCTCTGAGTGGACGAGTCACTTTCTTTTCCGAGTGAATTTGGAATAACGCATAGATGTAGGATAGGTGACTGAACAGGAATTCCAGATGTGGTTAGGCGCATAGGCAGAAATGGATTGATAGCTGTCATTGGCTCTAAAGTTTCAGGTAAGATTCCATCCTTTGGAGAACTAAGGAACTTTCAGTCACCAAAATAGGGCAAAACCTCAAATGCTGTACATTTATGGCCACTCTTTCCATGACGTCGCCCCAGAAACTGCATTCTCATTCACACTTCTCACCTAGTTTGCAGTCCATGTGCGTAGGTAGGTGAAGACAGAGTGGCAGACTGTGAGCTGTGCCAGTGGGAGATGCAGTTCTCATGCCCTTTAAGGCGATCCAGTGTATTCTTCCACTCACTGGAGCCTGGTGGAGCTGAGGGCTGTGGACACTACAGATCTTAGCCTCTTCTGAAACTTTCATTATTTATCTCTTTCCTGATGAAAATATCCTCCTCTTAGACTTTGTCATCTCCATAAAGTCAGACAAATTTGGGAAGTCACCTGTGTTTCGGCACAATTTATTGGTGATTAAATCTTCACCAACTTCACCTGTCACCGTTGGCCAAAGCACTGCAACAAATTCACGCAACGTCACTGTGTCCTGCTCAGTTTCTTGGCTCGATAGCACCCCCTGGAGGTGGTCATGACTCCTGTTTTGAGAGCAGAGGCATTGCTGATGGTCTCTGTGCCCCAACAGCTGTTTCTCCATTGCTGGTGATGGCTAGACAAGGATGTGTTGTCCCGATGTTATTCTTGTGTGTCCCGATGTTATTCTTCAAAAATCTCTCAAGAGCCACACTTCCTCCCTTTCTGATCTGGCTGGGCAAACACTGGAGAACAATATTCACATACGCTCATTTGAACGAACTCTGTGAATCCAGTTCAACGGCATCCATAACATTCTCTTTTAATTTTTGGTGACCTTTGGGCACCTCTGCCTTGTACAAGAATGTGTGTGGAAGTTTCAGGTCTCTTGTGAATACAAGTGCAAATATGTGGCCATCTTGAAATCTCTTTGAGTCGCCTCTCCTGTTGTACAAAAGGTTCTGTTATCCAATCAGGGAACAGAAACAAGACCATGTGACCTAGATGACCATTCACACATGCCAAAGGGCAAATAGAGAGAGGGAGTGAAGGGTTAGAGATCAGCCCATTGCCTGGGATATGTTCATTCACGGTAGTGTTCAAACAGCTCTGAATAACAACCAATCGTAAAAAGCCTCCAGCTCAATGCCTGGTGCACGCAGGTCTGATTCACTGCGACCTGAAGTGAGTTGGGCTCTGCCCAGGCACTGTCTTGCTCAATAGATGAGTCTAAGCACTTACATGACTCATTCATCATCTTCCTTCTCTATACAGAGCCCCATCCTGAGAGGGGTTGAGTACGTACTTAGCACACACAACTACCGTGAGGAGTCAGGGGTGCTTGGCACCTCTCCAGATTGGGTCTCTTATAACCTTTCCAGACTCATCTTTGACCTGGAACTTCTTAATTTTCCTGATCTTTCTAGCACCTGTATTTCTCCAAACAAAGCCCTGAATTGGCCTTTCAGATCGGCACACCTGGCCCCCGGTTCAGTATTATCAGCTGAGCTGCTCCAAACGTTATGTTCCGCAGAGCAGGCTGAATGCTGGAGGTGAGGGAGGCCCCTGGGATCTTGGCACTTTAGGTGCCTCTCCTGCCCATGTAGAAACCTGGGCCTGCTGTGCACTGGGAGTATGTCCATGTACCACGGGTCAGCATGGCTGTGCACTGCCAGGCTTCAATTCGGGCAGGCAGCCCCTCAGTCCAGAGCCCTTAGGAAAGAGGCAATGCAGGGCATGGGCAGTATGTTTAAAGGCGTATCCTCACTAAGAGACACGACCTCCCTGACTCCATCCATCTGTGGCCCCCGTGACTCCTCTTGATTGCACTGGTGTCCCCAGCAGCATAAGGCCCGTGTGGGGTGTCAGTGAAAGTCAGTCCCTCTGGGGGGTGGGGGGAGGAGTCATGCACCTCCTGAGCTATCTGTAGAGTTGGCTTTTGGGACCCTGGTAAGCTCATGGCCCAGGGCTTCAGAACCACATTGGTCCCCTGTTTTGTAAGATGACCTTAATTCGAAGGGGTCACCAGCTGTCTGAACGTGCTGGTGGGGGCTGTGCTAGCTCTGCCGAACAGAGAGCAGCAGGTCCAAACCCAGGGAAAGACCTGCCATGCCCCTTTTGCCTGGCCACCAAGTGGTGAGATGGAGGGCAGTAGCCATCCCTAGCCATAGGAAGAGAGAGTAGGTAGAAGAAAGCGTTTGGGGAAGGAGGAGAGAAAGATGGAGACTAACGTCCTGGAGAGCCCCCAGATCCTAGTGCCAGGCTTGGCTGTCTGCTGCTTTTCGTAAACTCAGCCATGCAGTGATTCTGGGCTGCTGAGCACGAGGCCTGGGTTTGATCCCACAGCCCTGTCTCTTGCCCTCTAGGCTGATAGGGACTGGGAGCGATGGGGTTGCTCAGCTCCTAGTGAGTGGAACAACTTCAAGCCACTTGGCACAACTCCTGTGGCTGAGGCAGGGAAGGCATTAATAGGCTCCAGTCCCCGCTAGCCTGCCCTGGTCAAGGAAGGTTACGGTGGGATAAGGCCCTGGTGGTTGAGGTGGGGAGAGGAGAGAGAAGCTTTTCCAGGAGAACTCCCTCCCGATAGCCAGCGAAAGGAGCAAAGCTGTGGATAAAAATATCACATTCAGTCTTTACGGTGGCATAAAATAAACTCCATCTCAGCATCGCCATTACCCTCCCTCTGCATGTCAGACTGCCTGAGGGACGGGGAGCCGCTAGGCCATGTCGGAGGAAGAATGAAAGGGCAGGAAAGCTCATTGCAGCTGCACCCTGGCCTCCCACACATAGTGAATGAGGAACGAGGAAGTACCAGCCTCTGCGCATGGCCAGTACTTTGGGCTCTTCCCAGGCGAGGGCACCTCTCTTGGCTTGACATGGTTGTACCGTGGTTTTGTGGCCACCCCATGTGCGGTGATAGAGTGAGCTGTCGATCACAGCGGGGGTGAGGAGCAGAGTGCGTGCCCAGCATGGCTGTCCGTCACCTAAAATAACCCCTCCCTGTCAGTTCAGTGACTCTGCTATCAACAGCCACGTCGGAACGGTCTTGGCCAACACTTCCAAAGAGGGTTGCTGCTCTTGCAGTTCGAGCCATAGCATGGGCAGGGCCATAGACAGCAGGTGCCGGGCTCCTCTGATGCCATCTGAATGTAAGAATGTAACATAAGAACAGCCACACTGGGTCAGACCAATGGACCATCTAGCCCAGTGTTGTGTCTTCTGACAGTGGCCAGTGCCAAGTGCTCCAAAGGGAATGAATGAAAGGTCTTTTGCAAAAGATGTTTCTTCTTGAACTCCTGGCTGGGGCCCAGGGCTAGCCCTGCTCCCAAGGCAGTGCTCGCTCCTGGCACTGTTGACCAGATACGTCGCTAGCACAAAAGCATCTTTTCCCGATTGCTCTTTTGCCTCCTCCAGTGATTTGATTGCAAATTGCAGAAATTGTTGAAAAACAATGATTGTGCCGTGGTGCTCACTCAGCCTCCAAGATAAATTTGCCCAGGAAATCAGATGTGTGCTATGAGCAGGCGGGACCGGCTTATCGTCTTGTGAGCAAGCCAAAGCAGCTTGCTGTGGGCCTGACCCTGCACGGTGCTGCGCACCTTCCCCTCCCATTGCCCGAGACCTGTCTCTGTTTTACGCAGTCCCCATGTGGATGGGCCTGCTCCTGAAAACACTGTAGTCGTCATCACTGTCTATGCCATAGGTAGATCCCACCAATCCAACATGCAGATGGGCACAGCACATCTACACAGCAGCATCAGGAACTTGTTAACTGGGTTGGCCTGACCACAGCCTACCATGTTATCCAGCCACGGTTGCACCAGTGGATTGTGGGACAATCTGGGCAACTATCTTATAGGTCCTCAGCTGCTAGGGCCAGAGCAGGGCATTGTGGGGGGTTTCACGTGGGATCCCCTTGGACACAGGGAAGTGGAACTCACTAACCATTTGTGGGCACAGCAGAGGAACCACTCTAGGTCCCAGGTAGTGCCTGGCAGTTGTGCTACTGCCCTTCTTGTGAGCATGGTCAGAACGCAGCACACCCACATGGCTAGGCGTCATGCTGTCATCACGAGTAATCTCACAGCCTGGGTGCAAACTCGCAGAACATCTGTGGTTCTGATAGGCCCCTCAGAGCTTCCATACTTCCTGGGTTCAGCTGCCGGCGGGCCCCTGCTCTGCCTTGGCAGTACCATTGCCTTCCGCTCTGGCAGGTGGTATTTCTGTCCTGTATTGTGCAGCTATTTGAGTGTTTGCATTTGGATGGAGCTTGAGAAGAAGAAAACCCCCATCCCCAAAGCGGGGTGAGTTGTGGATAGAGGAAAATGCTCGGTCCTTCCTCTCGAGGCAACTTTGAAAATCCCTGGTGGCACCTGAGCCTCAAGTTGGCAGTTGTCCAGGCTCTAGGACATAAATCCAGTCCCTGAAGGGCTCCTGTGCATGGGCAAATCCTTCAGTTCTGGTTTGTCTGTCCTTGTATGGCAGGGAAGACGGTGCTGCTGAGCTGGCCTCTGGCAGGGTGCAGATTTCCTTCCGAAGCTGGCAAGAGGGGAGCCAAACCCCGAGGTCCACATCTACAGAGGAGATAAAACAACCCAAAGTGACTTTGCCCATACAAACACTTGCACGCACAAGTGTTCGGGCTAAAAGGTGTGCGAGTTTTGCACACACCAGAAGTTAGTTGCACAAAAATGGACACTGTGCTGAGGCCCCTATGAACATGCAGCCCTGAGTGCCTGCAGCTTCCGTGCCAGGACTGCTCATCATCAGCTGACGCTTTGGCATTCCCCATCGTGCTGACTTGCTGCTGCTGTAAGCAGTCTCCCACCAACACCAGTGCCTGGAAAGTCCTGGGCAAAGGACACTGGTTCTCAAGAGACTGCACCAGCCTCTTCCCTGAGCCTCCTCCATCAGTTTGCCTTTTGGCGCTGGACTGTTGAAGTGCTTTTCTTAGCATCCATCTCCTCCAGCAGGAGATTAGTGGAGTCAGGGAAGTGTGCATGGACAGGCAGCTACCTGATTGAGGGTTTATGGCAACATAGGAATTGCCCTGCTCGATAAGCCTATTGGTCCATCTAATCCAATATCCAGCCCCTGGCAATAGTTCCTATCTGATGCTTCAGAGGAAGGGGGGAAACCCCAGCTGCTGCCCCTGGGGACAACCCACTTAGATCTGATCAGGAGCCAGTGTTTCCTGACACCTGTCCCGATTCTTCCTTGCCTGCAGGGATGGAAGCAGCACTCGTGCCATGTCAGGATGGCCGTAGAGTATTTTGTGGTACATGTCAGGCCCCGCCGGGTTTCCTATAAACACTTCTCTGGAAAAATACCACGGCTTCCTCCTGGGCAAAAAAAGAGGGTGCAGGAGTGGAGGGAGGGGGGCTTTCTGCAGGGCAGGTTGTTCTCCCCCCCTCCCCTTTGTCAAGCCTTGCCAGAGGCTGGATGTGTTTGCGCCAGTGGAACCAGTTTGGGGTGAAGATGGTTGTTCCTCACTAGCCCATCCTGTCCTCATCCACTTGGGTGCTGCTGCAGCACTTCATAGTTGTCCTGGGGGAACCCGCCGTTCCCCATCAGTAGCCTCAGCCAGCTTGGCTATGCAGGAACGGAAGGAGAGGGATTTAACTGGTACATTTGGCTCCTGCATTACATCTCCACCAGCTCAGAATCCCTGCGCTGCCCCTGGGGAGTCCTACGTGCTAGCAAGTTTCATCTGGCATTGGTAAGTTTCCTGTCTTGCTGCCTTTATAGCAGGCAGTGCCTAGGATAAGCCTCCTGCCACTCTTGAGTAGGAGATCTCCCTCAGTATCCAGGCTGGAAGACCTGTAATCCCCGGTGAACACTCCTCTGTCTTGCTGTGTATCATTCACCAGTGGGTCCTCAGCACAATGTGAGCTTTGAAAAGCTTTCATAGTTCAGTTCCCTTAGCTAATGCTGACTCTCTGGCGGTCTCTTCTTTAAAGGGTGCAACTCAAAACTGGTCTCTTCTGATGTCTGTTAGTTCTCCCCATGTGCTGTGATACGGTGGATTCTCAGAAGGGTCAAGCCAGGTCTGAACTTTGAAGCAAAACCCAAGGTGATAGTTCAGGATACCCCGTGTGCAGCGCTCTTCCCTGAACATTGCTAGTGCTGCCATTCAGAGGTGATGTAAACCAGAGGACTTGACCGTTTGTGGCTGCTTAAAGATTCCATGGTGCGTTCTGCAAGAACCGGGGTATTGGCCCCAGTGTCCTAGGTCGGATCATTAATTTCTGCCAGCTCACATGCCTTTTGCAGTTTGAAATTAATAAGAACATAAGAACAACCATATTGGGTCAGACCAGTGGTCCCTCTAGCCCAGTATCCTGTCTTCCGACAGCGGCCAGTGCCAGGTGCTTCAGAGGTAATGAACAGAACAGGCAATCATCAAGTGATCCATCCCCTGTCGTCCACTCCCTACTTCTTGCACTCAGAGGCTAGGGATGCTCAGAGCATGGGGTTGCCTCCCCGACCATCTTGGCTAGTAGCCATTGATGGAACTGTCTCCTGAATTTATCTAATTATTTTTTAATCCCAGTTATAGTTTTGGTCTTCATAACATCCCCTGGCTAGGAGTTCCACAAGTTCACTGTGTGCTGTGTGAAGACATTCCTCCTCTCTTTCCCATCAAACCCCGTACTAAGTACTGGAATGGTACTATACACTAGCTGCATTCCCCGGACACTACATAAATGCAAGGGACTGCAGTGTAAAGCTGAGCTCTTGATAGTTTGTCCTTTTAAGTGATCGGGTTTAATAAAGGTCATGTGGTTCAGAGGGTAAGGTCTCCGACTGGCAGAAGACATAGTTCTAGTCTTGACTCTGTTGCTTATCTTGGGCAAGTCCCAGCTTTCTCTGTGCCACCGTCTCTCCATCTGTAACATGGGTGATAATGCTTGTGAGCTCTTTGGTAAAGCGTGTTATCATTGAACAGAAAACACTAGGTATTATCATTTAAATGTGGATGCATGCGCCATGATTCAATGCGCGTGTTGTTTGACAGGTGCCCAGAAAGGCCCGTTTGCATTGCTCATTTCTGCCATCTTGGGCTCTGTCCCTCGTTTTCTAATTTGCTGATTTCCCAAAGTGCTCCAGCCTAGCCTGTTTTTGAATGGCCTGAAATGAAGGGGAGGTTTGGGGCAGGCTCAGCAATCAGCATGAGGCTAGGGTAGCTTTGTAAAAGAAAGTTACCTTGCCGTGCCAGCTGCACTGGGAAGGCTGGCCTGGCTTTTCTGTATCCGACTCAGTGGAAGCCGGACATTGTAATCTACATCAGACACAGGGGAAGTAGGAGCTTGTTCCATTGTGTCTGGAACAGTAAGTGGACGGCTGGAACAATCACAGAGCTGTTTTTCCAGATGCCCTTTCGGAGCAAGCATTCTCTGTAGCTCCTTCCCTCCCCCGGTCTGTTGAGTGAAACCCTTCTAAGATGAGCCCTTGTGGGTGGAGGAGATATCCTTTTCCCAGGCAGGCACGCTTCCTTTCTTCATATTAAAAACCGATGTCGCAGCGCCAGGTCAGGCAGTTCTCAGGCACAGTGAGTTTGTTGGGTCTCAGCTTGGTGCCGAGCGGTCCTTTTGTCCATATTACAACCGTAACCTTGTGGCTTCACCCAGCGGGAAACGAGGGTTGAGGTGCGACCTGCACTGAAAGCCAAATAATAACCGTTCTGCCTCTGGTTGAAAACAAACCTCCCTTTCTGTCACTGAAGATGTGTGTGGTAGCCAGGCAGAGCTGTTGAGAGTGACTGCCCGGTGAAATGCTGTTCATTTGAAACGAGAACGCTAATTAGTAGATGTCACCTGAATCTCACTTTGTAAGGAACTGTTTAAAAGATGCAGCAGAGATGCGGGGTTTGGAGAACATGATCCAAGGTATTAGCTTCAGTTACTAGCCCAGCTGATTGTTATGAAATCTGTGTGCGGATGTGATGGAGCAGACTTAGGCCAACTCTTTCTTTTCCTGCCTTTAAAATGCATCATTTTTTTATTAAAGCGCCTACAGGCTGAGTCCGCACTAGGGGATTTCCCTGTAGTGGAGGATGGCAGCAGCTGACCACAGCTTCGCTGAGAGCACAGACAGGACCCGTGCTCCAGAAACGGGGGCTGAACCTGGCTCTGAGCAGGACTGGCAGTGCCCGCTGAGTTTCCCAGGCTAGAGGAGGCTAAGGAGAACTTTTCACAAAGGCCTCTGGGCCAGCATGCTCACCAGTTACTAATGTGCAAACACAAGCCCAAATTCTGAGGTATGCTGAGCCTTTCTCAGTGGGCCCAATCCTGAAGCCCTCACTTCTTGCACACTCAACCAGACTTCTCCCTGAAGTGAATGGGAGTTTGCCTGAGCAAGGCTGGATCCTGTCTCTTGGGGGCCAAATTTTCAAAACCGGGTGGCCTAAAGTTAGGCTCCTTAGAGCCATTTTCAGGACTATCTAGGAACAACCTGTTTTTCAGAGGTGCTGAGCACCTGCAGCGCCCATTGATTTCAATAGGATTTGATGGGTGCTCAGCACCTTTGGGAATCTTGTCATTTGGATTTAGGAGCTTGACATTAGGCAGCTGGGTTTGAAAGTTTTGGCTCAGGATTTGGCCCACTGGTTGTCAGGGGTGGTGAGCTCCATTCCAGATCGTGCCTGGGGGCTGCAGGGTACGTCAGGCAGTCGCCAGCCTTCCAGGATGGTGGGAGTGACTTAGTGAAGGCAGAGCTCCCTGCACCCTGGTACAGTGTAGCACTCAGGGCCCCTTAGCAGTTGCTGGCTCCCTTTGTGCCCTAATCAGCAGACAGACAATGGGATGGTTGAGGGAGAAGTGGCTAGCCTGAAACAGGAGGAATTGTGCATTGTGTTTCCAAAGGCTTGTGCTCCAAAGGGGGGAGTGGGTTGATCCCCTACATTAAGCTATTCCCTCCCTCCTCGCATTACAAAGCAGATATTTTGTCTCCCATCCAATACAGATTTTCCTCTTTTGTGTGGACTTTTCTTTCTCTTTTTTCCCCCCACCAAAGGCTGCAACTGCTAAGAGGCGTAAGTCTCCCCCGCAGGACAAGTCCAGCTGTATAGTAACAGAACCCCAAAGACACTGAAATGTGAGTGCAAAGCGTGCCCCAGCAGGGAGGGCAGTGCACTCCAGACAAAATTTGCATGTTGTCATATGTTGCTTTTACTTAGCTGCTGCCTTTAATCAACTTACCAGTTGATTGTATTAGCATTACTGCCGGCTAATACCTCTTTGACAAGGTCCCTAGTATAAACATGGTGCTTCTTGGGGACCCCCTCCCCTGCCTAACAGCCTGTACGCAGGGCCAGATTTTGCAAACCCATCCTCATTTGGGCTTAAGCGGGACCTTGGGCTGGGATTTCATCCTTGAGGAGTAATGGGACTGATTTCACAAGGAAAGATTTCTGTGACCGGCCCAAGGGTTGTGTGCAGAGCAGACGTATTTAGTAGCAGTTGTGTTTCCCACATGCACCTGACTCTTAACGTGTCCCTGTTTTCTTTTCTCTTTCTTTCCAGAAGGTGATGCTTCCTACAGGAGCTGCATTCAGATGGTTTCAGTAGGAATGAGAATTCCAAAGCTCTGTCATCCAAGTGCAATGTCACTGCTTGCTTGTGTTGTCTCAGGCAAGGAATTTTTTGGCTGAAATGAATGGATGCACCTGTGTCTCTTTAGAACCAAAAATATTTTCTCGCAGATTTCATTCCTGTTTTTATATATATATTTTTTTTGCGTTTGTTTTAACATCTTCAAGTCCTAGTAAAACATTTAACTGCTTTTCAAATAATAATAATAAAAAAATGGATCTGTAAAGTACCAAGACTTAATAGACAGAGTATGGACAATCAGTTTCTTTCTGTGTTTTGGTGTTGATGTTGTTTATGTGTGGAAGATGCAGTTCTTGTGTAGAGAATGTAAATTTACAGTAACCTTTTAAAATCTAGTTACTAATAAGCACTACTGTAATTTAGCACAGTTGTTTAATTACACCCTCATTTATAACTTTTTATTTGATTATTTCCCATCATAAAATAGAGTGGATAGTTTCTAGAATGCCTCAACTTCATGTTTATAAATGAGAATATGTTTAAAACGATGTAGTATCCCTTTTCCTAACCATTCACATATGTAAGTTTAACCAGCAAGAAGCTTGGTATTAAAGATGAAAGAAAAATTGCTGCAAAATGGGCAGTCTTGGAAAAAAAATCATTGTTAGTTTATTAATATAGAACAAGAAATACTGCATACAGGGAAAACAAGATCCTAATTGCAATGGTTTACTTATAGAAATCATTTTTATAAACTTACTGAAGTTAAAAGAAAAATAAAAAAAAATTGCAGGACCTGTGCTGAAGCAGTTCTGAAAGCTAATATTTCTCTTATGTTCAAATCCCCGTTTCTCCAGCTCTCTCTACATCAGTAAATTGAAATGCTGTTTGTAATGTTTTAGCGATCCAGGCTGTTTTGTGAATAAAATGAATGCATGTTTTGTGTCATGATTTACATCTCGTTTTTTTCTGTCCATTTCTGTTGCACGCAGTTGTGAAAAAAAAAACATAAAAAAATGTCCCTTTTGAATATGTCACTTCTTGTGTCATGGCATTTTCCTAAGTTTGCCTTTCTTGGCATTCAGGGTTTGGGGTGTATTTTTTAGTTTTTTTGTTTTGCTTTTGTTTTTTATCAGCAGATTAAAAAATAAATAAGTGAATTGTAAATGTTTGCCAGTGCAAATGGAGCAATCAATCATTTTTTCCCTAAGGTTGCATATGTTACATTTTTAACTGGTTAGCTGAATAGCACATGTTCTGCAAAATACATACTGTGTTAAATCTGGGTTTGTTACAATATACTTAGGAGTCTAAACTAAACTGTGCTAGGCTTGATCACTAGAATTTTCATTACAGGTAGCATGTGGACAACCAAACTACAGACTCCTTGGAAACTGATGTAGGGTTGTTGGTAGTGGTGAGTTTGTTGGGGAATTGACAACTTTTACCAAGCGATGGAATCGGCACTGCAGTCCCTTGTGTAAATTGAGGCCAAATCTGATTGGAAGTGATGGGTGTTATTTTCAGAAGCATTCAGTGTTTGCCTAGAATTCGCCTCCCACTAGGTAACCATTGGCCACAATGGGAGTAGAGATGCTTCAACACTGAGTGTGTTGACAGCCCCATCTTCATGGACATATTGTAACATGTGAATGGTGCATTTCTGAAAGAGGAATCAAATGAAATAAATGGTGTCCAACCCATGAGCTTTCTCATTTTTGCCTTTGGCCCTTTCCCACCCTGCTTGGGTCCAAAGCCGCACGAGGAGCAGGACTGTGACACTGTTTCTTGGGTCCCTTATCCCAGATCTGCAGATTTGGCAATGTATGCTGGGGACCTGATCCAGCTCCCAGTGAAGTCAATGGGAAGGCGGTCCTTGACTCCACTGGGAGTGAGATCTGGCCATAGCAGTATTGCGCTGATATTTTTTTTCTTTCTTCCTTCCTAACAAACAGCTGCACCAAGGTCTCTCCTCCTTGCCATTGCAGTTTGCGAGGTCCAGACATTCACAGCTATTTGCTGCAGGAGCAGTTCCCAACCCAGCCCACCCATAAGTGCTCAGGCTTTTCCAATGGTGCCCAACACATTAGGGTCCCGAGCCCCTGGTGCCATGGCAGGAAACACAACGGGCTACAAGTCTGAATGCCACCACTTGTTCAATCTCACCGTATTTAATCATATGAGTCGTTTGGTTAAAAACGATCTCCCTTAGTGGGAATATTTGACCAGCTAGACCTGCCTAGAGTTTTACCATACAGTACATGCCATTTGCTTTTGTAAAACAATGCAATCATGCCACAGATAACTGTATTTAGACTGGCTCTGTCAAGACAAGGATAAAATAGATGCTTAGAAACAGGAACTCTTTTTTAGTGAGTAAGTTTAGATAGCTGAATGTTCAATAAAACAAATTTACTCTGCGCTTGTGAAGGGGTGAGTCTGTTTTGGGGATAATTAACAAGTGTGTGCGGCTTGCAGCCTGGGTCACTCGCTAGATCACGTGGAGGGTGGACGCAGTAGAAGCTAAGGACAGCCAACCTTGGGGTGCGGCCTACGCTACTTCACCCCATGAGTAGCGCTGCGAGTCACTATGCCCAACATACCTCTCTGAGCCCGGATTTGCTCCCTGTGTCCCTGTGCTCCAGGCTGGATGGGGGCGGGACAGCGTTGTAATTTGTCACTGGCTAATACCAGCAGCAAATTCTATCCCTCTTCTTCCCGTGTGCCAGCTCAGCTGGCCAGTATGGTTGTCAGGGGTGGGGCCAAGGCTCTCTGCATTCCCCACCCCCTCCTCAGACACCTGCTCCAGGGAGCAGGGGCTAAGCCAGCATGCAATGTCCTCTCTGTGCATTGAGGAATGGAGCTCAAAATGCTCTGATCCCTTATGAGGTCATGCAATGCCTGCTCACCTTCCAATGCCCCAGCCTGAGTTCTGGCTAGCAAGTGCAGATGTGTGAGGGGTCTCTTACTCCCCCTTGCTCCCTTGCATGAGTGTGTGGTCTAAGCCACAACTGAGCCCTAAGCATGTATGCAGTTGAGAGTGTTTACAGACTCCTGGTGGATTTGGCCAGGGCTCCAACATTCACAAATTGCTAAATGCCCACTCAGTGAAGGAGACAAGGTGGGTGATATAACACCTTTTACTGGCCCAGCTTCTCTTGGTGGAAGGTACAAGCTTTCAAAATACACAGAGCTCTTCTCCAGGTCTGGGGAAGGGCCTTTCCCAGACCCGGAGAAGAGCTTTGTATAGCGCAAAAGCTTGTCTCTTCCAGTAACAGAAGTTGGTCCAATCAAAGCTACTACCTCACCCACTTTGTCTCTCTCGTAGCCTGGGACCAACACGGCTCCACCAACACTGAAAACAGTGACGGGCGATTTGCTTGCATCCTTCTCCAGCCATTTCAGACAGGTTATGGAGAGAGGAACTGTGGGCCAACCATTGATCATTAGAAGACCTAGGCGTACCAATATATTTATCAGATTGTGCTGCAGCTGGCCATGGGATTGGGAGTCAGGGGCTTTGGGCTCTATTCCTGTCTCTTCCCAAGGACTCCTTGGGCAAGGCCTCAGACTCTTGGGACAGAGTGGTCATAAGTACTGCCCTGCCACTCATGGCATTGGGAGGCTATGGTCATGATGATTTGTGAACCACCTTGAGGTCCTCAGGTGGGAGCTGCTACAGAAGTGCAACACGTTAGCAGGGTTAGGGCAAGCCCTTGTGCAGAGTATATCAGCATCGTCGCTGGTTGGGTTATGACTTATTAATTGTATGCCAGTAGCACTTGGGAACTCAATCAGATCCGAGCCCTATTGTGCCAGGTGCTGTACAAACACAGAGCTAGACACAGTCCTACCACAAGGAGCCTCCAGCCCAATGGGCGGCATGGGGAGAGAAATTACACTTCTCAACTAGCCAGATCCTCTTGGGGAAAACAGCTGGGAGTCTCTTCCACCCTGGATAGCTCAGTGCCTGACGCGTGGCAGCCATTAAAACAGTCTAACAAGGTAGCTTGTAAAAAAGGGATAGACAGGCACATGGACCTCAGCATGCCATGAACCAAGTCACTGGTACCAGGCTTCCAGTATTCTGTTCAAGTGTATGACAGGGACTTGGGTAAGACAAGCCATTGCAAAAGCATATTAGTTCAGAGCTGAGCTTGCCAGAGCCATGATAAAGGTACAGTGGCTGCTGTTCACCTTGACGTGGCCTGTGAGGACACAGCGGCACATGCTGGGAGTCCATGAGCAGAGCGTCATTACCTCGCCGCTAACCAGCGTGCCACACATGGAGCAGGAGTAGCTGGCTGCACTTGGCATAACAGGTCGGGGTTAGCTGGGCATTGCTTGTCAGGTTGCAATTGACCAGAAGAGCAAACAGGAGATGCCATAGCAGAGCAGCACCCTGGGCCATGTTGGCTGGTACCCAGTATTCAGCAGCGGCTGCTATTTGATATTTACGTGGAAGGCAACCGCCTCCCCACGCCCCTCCCCCCCAAACCCATGAATCAATGCTATAAACCTGACCACAGATGAATTGGGGGGAACATTTTATCCCCACACACAATCCCTTCCATCTCTTAGCTTCTCCATACACCCTGGCACCGGGGCCCTCGTGTAGCAATCTTCTGAGCTCGTACAGCTGCAAGTCTTAGCCATGCTCAAAATTAGCCAGCCTTTCTCTTTAAATATAGACCTGCTAAGCTTTAGTCTGAGCTCAGTGAAACTGGAGTTGCCACAGGAGTAACGCCACTGGCACCAGCTGAGCCGTAGCAGTGCCAAATGGGTTTGAGCGAGAGCAGGATAAACCCCCCTCTCCTCACCCCCCCATGTGTCAGAGCTGCACACAGGCCAATTAGGCCGTTGCTCCCTGGACTGTGCCAGTCACCGGGTGCACGGAAGGGGCTGGCAAGGTCCCTTCCAGAGCACAGAGTCTGCATGTGCCTGAGGCCTGCTGAGGCACAGGGCAAAACAGGGCTGCCTGTTATAACCCATACTGTGAGCGGCACGTGGAAGAGACTGGAGTGTTCTCTGCCTGAGCCTTAGAGGCAAACCAGGTGTGTAAGGCCAAGGTGTATTACAGAGGCGCCTGCGTGCTGGAAAGCAGCATCAGTATGAACATGCTCAGCTGTGTACAGAGTCCTTAATGAACGCCCCGCGTGATCATGGAAGGGTTTCCCCCGTGTGCGCTGTGTGAGGCTGTAGTGACGTACCGGCCTTTGGGCAGTTGCAGCATTGGGTGCAGGTGAAAGCTCCAGCGGAGACGGGGCCGGGGGGGGGGGGGGGGGGGGGGGGGGGGGGCAGGTATTATAAACACAGATTGACTGGTGTCTCCACGCACTGTGTATGCTGTTGTTTTACAGGGGTGAGAGCTGAGGCAGAATGTGGGAGAGAAATCTGGCTGAGCTGACCTAGCAGACGGAGGGACTAAGAAGCGTTTGACATTGCTAGTACAGTAGTACCTGCTGGTGACAACTAAGTGAAGGCCAATTGTTCTAGGTGGTCTACAAACATGTGGTAAGAGACAGGCCTGCCCTGCAGAATGTACAGTCTAAATAGCCAGGACAGATGTGGGCCCCGACAAGGAGCAGGGACGTGACTTGCCCAAGATCAAACTGCAAGTCAATGGGTGAACCAGACTCAGCACACAGCAATCCTTCTCCCCCCCCTCTCAGTATGCACCACCACACTGCATTGCTTCCCTGTGTAATCCCTCCCCTTCCAGGAGCACAAAGCCCCACACACTCACTGGTTTAGCCTGCGCCTTACAACCCTGGGGAGTAGCTAAGGGACCTAGCCCCTTTTTGCAGGTGAGGGTCACACAGCAAGGCAGCCACAGAGCCAGGGTTACACCCCAAGACTGCAAGCACCCAGCCCTATGATCTGACCACTAGCTCACACTGCCTTGGCTTGGTGCAGTGAGGTGAAATAGAAAGGCTGTTTCAGAAGGTACAATGGAGGTTTGTGGAGAGGTTCTGGGAGTGGCTGGAAAGCAAGCCAGCGCTAGCTAAGTGGGGAAAGGCACGAGCAGAGCCCGGTGCAGGTGCTGGGCCATTTATTCTAATTGTTATAAATGGAGGGCAGTTCTGAGCTGCATGGCCCAGAGCCTCAAAGGTATTTAGGTGCCTAATTTGCATGGTTTTCAATGGGTGCCTAAATCCATTTGGGGAGCTGGGCCTAAATGACTGTCCGAGTATAAGTGATCTCCAGGCGACCGTCCCTCCTTGTAGCTTCTGGATGACCCCAAGCCCAACCCCATGGCTGATGGCTGTAGACTGAGTCCTGCCACAGAAATAAGCCCTAGGCTACCTGTACAGAGCTACAGACTCACTAGCCGAGCAGGCAGTGATGTTTGTAACTGAGCCATTGAGGGGTGCACCATGCCGCGTAATGCCCAAGGATGGAGAAAACCCACTGGGGCCATCTAGTTCAATAGCAGGATTGTTCCCTACTGACTGGCCATCAAACTCCTCTGCCCGCCCTTGGCCAGAGCTGGGGAGGCAGCCGTTTGGTGAGAGCATGGCTCCACTTTGCGGGCTAAGGAGCGTCAAGACAAAATGGTAAAGTCAGGGGAGGAAAACTAGAGCACCCCAAAAAAAGTCAAAACTACAAACCTAGACCCCTCCATGCTGCCCCCAAACCCCACATCAGGCCAAAGGCACCAATCCACTACGGCAGAGACATCAGAGCTGCCCAACTGGCTCAGCCCAATGGCTCAGGCACTCCGAGAGCTGAGCTACAATAGCGGCCTACATCAGATGCTGCAGAGGGATGGTCAGTTATGCCACAGCCTGCCCATGGAGCCAAATCCTGAGCTCAATGAGACCACTGTAAATGCAGAGTCAGTCAAGAGTGTTACTCTGGATTTGCGTGCATGTGACTGATGTCGGACGCGGAGGCCCCGGGGCACTCTGCAGTGCGCCCTTTAGACCCCGGCAGAGCTAACATTCATGGGGCGCGCGTTGCTAAAACACACGTGCGGCTAGAGGAGTGCCCAGCAGTGAAGCCCTGGTGTGTGCTCGGGCTGCGCCCAGCACATTCAGCCTTGGAAGCCACGTCAGGGCAGGTTCAGAGGGAGACGACGATTGAGAGCCACGGGGCAGGGGAGGGACGTGCTGCCGAGTGGATTATGGGCCTCTCTCCCTTTCCCGGTCTCCCTCCTGCGGCCCCTGTGCGAGGCAGCTGGCACAGGCCGGGCCCTGCAGATGGTGCAGCAGCAGTGTACAGATCTGGCTACCATACAGGTGTTTGATTTTTGAAGCTGCTAGCTAGCCAGCTTGGGAGGGTGGAGGGGGAGGGAATCAACCCACAGTTGAGCGAGTGAGTAGTCCATGCCCACTGGCATTAATTATAATGATCATTCTCTTCCCTGATGCATTCCGGGCTGGAGCCAGGGACACGGCGCATGCTTTCTGGCCCGGCTTTTTGAGCTTCTTTCCCCCTCCCCCCCGGCATTGGAGACTCAGGGGAAGCCATTGGCTTGGCTGCAGCTCGACAGGCACAGGTGGTAGCACCAGCTGCATGTTCTCTCGTTCTTGTTGGCTCCACCACCGCTCTCGGTCCCTGTCGCAGCAAGAGAGATGGTCAGCGGGGCCCTCAGCGTGGCTCGAATAGCATCCCAGCTGCTTGGCGCCAGCTGGCGATTTCCAGAGCGTACCACAGAGTCAAATGCCTCTCCTATGCGGGAGCGCGCGTTCGGAGGCGTGCCTGCTCCCGTGTGCACAGACATCAGGCTCCCACTGATCGGGCTCGGTTAAGAACAAGAAAGAGAGGGCCAGGAAGGAGAAAAGCCCTGGAACACTTGCAGTCTAGAGAGATGCAGCAGGGCAGCACCTGAGTCAGGTACAGAACCCAAAGCTGCTGGGTGCTAGGTTAGTGCCCTACCTCCTGGACTGCACTGCCTCTGCCGCATGTGATGGACGAATGGGCCATAGGTGATCCAGCCTTTCACCTCTAGTTCACATCCAGCCCTGCTGTGCCGTCTTGTCACCCTCACCCTCCTGTATGTCACACACAGCTGCCGGCAGGGCCGGCTCCAGGCACCAGCTTCTCAAGCAGGTGCTTGGGGCGGCCGTTCCGGACAGGGGCGGCAGTTCCAGGTATTCGGCGGCAATTCGGCGGACGGTCCCTCACTCCGCCTGGGAGTGAAGGACCTCCCGCCGAATTGCAGCCACCAGAACGCGATCGCGGCTTTTTTTAGATCGCGATCGCAGCTTTTTTATTTTTTTGGTTTTGGCTGCTTGGGGCGGCCAAACCCTGGAGCCGGCCCTGGCTGCCGGGCCTGCCTGCGCCAAGAACCAGATGCCCTTTAGCCCTTAGCCATAGAGCTTGACTGTCTTTGAGAAATCCAGGATTTGGGAGGAAGGGGACACAAGAACTAGGGGGTCACCCATTGAAATTAACAAGCAGCCGGTTTAAAACAAATAACAGGAAGTATTTCTTCACACAACGCACAGTCAACCAGTGGAATTCTTTGATAGAAGATGTTGGGAAGGCCAAGATTATAACAGGGTTAAAAAAAGAACTAGATAAATTCATGGAGGATAGGTCCATCAATGGCTATTAGCCAGGATGGGCAGGGATGGTGTCCCTAGACTCTGTTTGCCAGAACTTGGGAATGGGCGACCGGGGATAGATCACTTGATGATTACCTGTTCTGTTCATTCCCTCTGGGGCACCTTGCATTGGCCACTGTCGGAAGACAGGATACTGGGCTAGATAGACCTTTGGTCTGACCCAGTATGGCCATTCTTATGTTGCATGATCATCGGGGCAGTGCCCAAATGGGAGGTTTCCATTCAGAGTTTGCTCTGCTGAGGACAACTGGGGAACGCTTCTGCCCTAGCTGGTGCTCTCTGGGCTGGCCTGGATGCTGTCTCCATGAGAACAACCAGGGTGGAAGGAGAACTTTGAGAGCAAGAAAACGAGGGGACAATGGCAGATGGGCTGGCAGCCTGAGGGGATCCCCAGCCAGGCTGAAGAGATGGGGTTTAGCTGGGGCTAAACAGGGGTTGGGCATGAGAAGGAAGTCACGGCTGAGGCTCGTGGTTGGATGAAAGAAGCCTAAATCTGAGGCTGGGGAGATGGGACAGGTGGAGAAGGCAGAGAGGGACCTGGGGAGACTGAGTGGAAGAGTGAAAGGGGCTGGCGAGTGAACCATGGAAAGTCTTTGGACCCTTCTCCTTTAGAAGTGGGGGGGGGGGGGTGTAGGGAAGCAGGGGGAGAGCCTGCGCTCAGGAGAGGGTGGGAGGAAGGAAAATAAATTGATAAGGGCACTGAATTTGATAAGGATCAAAGGGCAGAAAAGGGTCACAGGCAACGGGGAAGAAAGGGCGTCTGAAATGAACAGAACTGCTGGAGAAAGGAGCTAACAGGCAAGAGAAGAGCTGGGTGGGTGGGGTCCAGGCCCAGCCACAGGAGCTGTAGAGCTGCAGCAGCTAGAAAGGACACTGCAAGAACCACAACTGGAACAGGAGCTGTGGTCAGTGCTAAGAGATACCTGACCTCAGCCATGCTAGCATGTATGAGCTGGCCAGGGTCCACTCACACCGTAGGGGAGAGCAAAGCCCTCTGCTGCAAGACTCGCTGGGTGAAATCTCTGGCCTGTGCTATGCAGCAGGCCAGCCTAGCTGAGCACAGTGGTTCCTTCTGGCCTTGAGACTGTTAACATGCAGCGTATTAGTCCCATGAATCGCTTTAAACCCCATTCCGCAGAGTCTGGGGCATGCAAGGTCATGTGACAGCCATTGGTTGAGAGGGGTATTTGGGACTTTCCCCCCCATGTTGTGTCTCCTGCTGGTTGATTGGGGCATTGAGGGGGTAGGAGAATCGCCTGGAGCTGCAGCAAGGTTAGGGCCTGGTTCCTCCCTGACACAGCCACTAGAGGGTGACATAGCTTCACATACGTAGGCAAGAGTGCAGTTCAGTCTGGTACAGGGAGTGGTGAGCACTCACCTTAGCCAGTACAAGCCAAGTTAGCAAAAGCTGTTCCAGGCTGACAGTACTGCATTAGCTGGCCTGAGTCCGGCTCTGAGTTGACAAGTATCCACAGCACACAAACACTCAGCTGGCTTCCTTGTTGGCAGGCTCAACAGAGAGGACTGAGTGAGCCATGGAGCCTGAACTAGCCTCTCAGGCCCTGGAGGTTCCCTTTGGAGCAAGGTGGAGATGCAATGCTTTGGGGGGTGGAGGGGAGCTTGCACTGCTGCCCCTCAATATGCCTGTCCAGGGAATAAATAGAGGGTTTCTGCCTCCAGCAGTGGTTAATCTGGCATCTTTTCACTGGCATTTTATTCACACACACACACACGCTGTAAACAGAGGGATGTGGACTCAGTTCAGATTAAATTAGGAGTTGGCCCAAACCTGCCTGAGATTTAGCAGTTCATGGGATTTCTCCTAAGAGGACTGGCCAATGAGGAAGTCATGAAGAATGCTGAAAAAGAGTCATTGATAAAAAATAAGGGACTAGTTGGGATTAGGGAAAAGTAAGGGGACATTGGGGATTACTAAGAGCAGCTGGCTTGATTTCCATTCTAGGGCATTAAGGGAATTTACCTAACTCAGTGAACTCCTTGATGATTATTTTGAAAAATCGGGGCAGCTAGTGCAATTGTGGAGAGGGTGAAAGCGAATGTGCTACTGAGCTTCAAAAGGCAAAGACCAGTGATCCTGGCAGTTTCTATCCAGTACATCCATCCTTTGCCCTTAGTAAAATAATGGGAAACATACCAGCAAGCAATCTATACACAGAGGGAGGCTAAAGGACCCATGAGCCCTCAGCAGCAAGGACATATAAAGAATAAATATTGCCAGACAAACATGTTTAAAAAAAGAAGAAGAAAAGGCTGGAGGTGAGGGGGATGCAGGAGAAAGAAAAGGTAAGGATACAACACCAGTGGCTCAAGCTAAACTAACTAGCTGTCTAGTGGGTTGCTACAAGGGTTGGTGTGAGGTCCACGGTGGTGGGTGCTTAACCGGGGGTGGGGGGCTGGTCAATCTCTTCTGAGCCCCCCTGGGAGGGCAATGCAGTTCCTCTGGATCGTCAGGGCCAAGTGTCACAGTCCCTGTCTTGCAGCTCGCTGCCTTTTTCTCTCTCCTCTCACTCTCCTCAGCTCCGATTCCCTGCTGAGCTCTTCCTTCCTCTTCTGCTTCCCCCGGGCCTCTCCCCATCCATTTCCCTCTTTCTTTCTTTCTTTCTTTCCCCCCATATGCACCCATCCATCTATCCCTTCCCATACACACCTCTGAATCTAGCTATGGTTTTCCATAGTGCTCATCACTGTAGTGACTAATGGCTCTTCCTGGTTTTTTCTTCTCCTCTCTCCTTTCTTACCCTCCTCCTCTGCTTTCTCCCTCTCTCCCTCCTGTCCTCTCTGCTCTCCCCATTCTCACTGCCCTTCTCTCCTCTCTTTGGCCTCGCCTGACGCCTTCTCTCTCACTCCTGCTGCTGTTTTGGGCTCTAAATTGCTGCCGCATTAGCTTGGCTGCTGACTCCCCACTCCCAGCCTGACGCTTTGACGCAATTAGCAGCCTGACCTCATTTTAACCTCGACGCCCCCCTCCCTGGGAGAAACAAAGCGACGTGGGGAACGCGGGCAGGATGCAGGAAGCTCTGAACAAAATGTGCTTCATCTGAGCCGGATGGCGCTCTCGCTCCGAGCGCGCCGGGGCCTGCTCCCGCTCCCACTGCGCTCAATAGCGAACCCCCTGCTGGCTTCAGTGCTGCAGGATGGGGCCCCAGGGGTGTTCCAGCAGCTCACAGGCTCCAGCCTGGCTGTGCTTTGTCCTTCTTGCTCAGGTCTTTTATTCAATCATGTCCTTTCTAGGGGGCATGGCAAGGCAGGCAGCAGGCAGGCAGTCTGGCCAGGCCCAGCCTTGCTGGGCGAACAATGGTTCAGGTGTTTTGCTGCTGTTGGTCTGTTAATATTCAACAGGGAAGTTAAGGGAGCTGGCTGCCTGTTCTGCAACAGCTGATGTATGGCAGGCTCCTTCTGCCAGCCGCACTGGTTGGCAGCACGCTGGCTCAGGGGCAGCAGCTTTAAAGGGACGCATCAGGACAGAGCCAGCCGTCCGAGCCCACAGTGGCACAGGATGGAGAGGACTTCCAGAACGAGGGATGGAGATGGCACCACCTGATGTTAAGGACCCACCAGAGATTGCAGCTGGGACTGGCCAGAAAACGAGAAATCTGGGTTGCGGTTTTGACATTTGGAACAAAAACAAGCCCTTTCGAAATCTTGCATGGAGAGAGAGAGAGTATGGCCCACCTCCACAATAGCCAATGGCTAGGGCACTCCGGTGGGATGTCAGAGACACGGAGATCTGAACTGGGGTCTCCCACATCCCAGCTGAGGGCCTAAATCACTGAGCTAGAGTCTTTGGCCCAATCACTATTTAATTATTTATCTACAAAGTGGATCAGCTCTACAAGGCCAGGCTGAGCCTAGAATCTGGTGGTTAGGGAAACCCTGGGTCTAGGCCTCAGGCCTTCTACATGCGAGGTGACTCTCTAGCCCTCAGGCTCTTGGCTATTCTTCTCTGTGGGTTTTACCAGAAATTCCAACCTGGACTGGAGAACATTTAGCTGCACTTGATACATTTCTCCAACAATGTCGGTTTTGACAGATCGGCGTTTTCGGATGGAAAAATATTTTGTGGAAAATTTCCCGACTGGCAGTAACTGTAGCCATAGGAGGCCATCGTGATGATAATGGGAACATCTACACAACTCTGTTAGCGTCTACACTAAAATACATCTCCCACCCATGTAAGTCGCCCACTACACCGACTTAATGACTCCACCTCCACGAGAGGTGTAGCGCTTAGGTCGATGTTGTTAGATCAATGCAGCATCTGTGTAGACATTGTGTTGTTTATATCGACTGTTGCTGCCTTTCATAATGCTCCACACTGGCAGTACAATCAGTACCAGTGCTCCTGGTGAGAACGCGCACTGCCGACACAAGAAGCGCAGTGTGGACATGTCAAAGTGATTTAATTACTGTGGGGGCTGAATGTTGGTGTAACTTAGGTTGACTTAGTTGTGTAGTGTAGACTTGCCCTTAGGCAGCTTCAGGAGGAGGAAGCTGAAGAGAGGCAGTAAGGCCTGCCCCTTGTCCACAACCGCTGGCTAAGTCACATGTGCAGCCACCTCACTCCGGTTCATAGTAACCTTCTGGTGCTGGAACTTCCCTATCCATCTGGTAGAGCATCTCATTGTGTGGTCTCCAAGGGAGAACTCCGAACCCACCAGCTCCGGGGGGTTTGTCATTAAATGAGCAAGCGGCTAGGAGTGAGGTGCTCTGCTGATTAATCACCCGGTTTGTATTACTGAGCAGCAGGGCTAAGAGAAGTGACATATGGGTGAGTCAGTGACGGGGCTGGATTCCTGCTCAGTGTCAGCTAAGGACGTTCCTGCCATAGGACCCAATCCTGCACGACTGATTCAAGGAGATGTGCCAGTGACGGCAGTGGTGAGGGTCCAGCCCTGGAGCGGGTTTATGACCCGGATACAGTAGGATCCCTCAGCACAGCGCTCACGAGAAAGAATGCCACCTATCGAACCACTGTCCCCACATCTTGCAGGACCCTGTAAAGGTACTCCTGGACTGAGGAAGGACTGCAAAGACTAAAAGCCTCCTATTGTGGAGATTTGGGGCCCAGGACAGGAGATCAGGTGAAATAGCAGTCAGGTTAGAGCTCTGAAAAGGAAGGAAAGCTGAGAGCTGGCAGGGCGAAAACAGAGAACTGGCCATCATCTGAGGAGCAAATCCATGGGCCAACCTCCCACGCTTGGTGTCGCACAGTTCTGTGAAGATGTCCTGAGACTCGTGCTTGAACACTGAGACTGCTGCCACCCGGAAGGTGAGGCTGATGGATGGACAGTGCCAGGGCAGGTGCAGCAGCAGTGGCACGGACACCAAGCAGTGGGGGGGGGGTAGGGGCTAACCGCTTCACCTTGCGTGACACACTTGAGTGCGGTGGCCCCCGTGCATTGTGTGTGGCGCACACACAACCCGGGGAGCTCAGCCAGTGCAGTGTGCAGATGGCAAATCACTGTGTGAGTGTGTGGGATGGCTGACATCTGCTGCATGGCATGCCGGCTGCAAACGCTAGCCTGTGCCTGCATTGGCCAAACTTGCTGAAGTGACGCCGCTGAGGAATGAGGTAGCCGCCATCACCCGTGTCCCGTGGGGGTTTGCAGCACTTGCCAACACTTAGGCTGGAGGCGGCTACCACAGATGGCATCTCTGACATTGGGTGCGCTGCTCAAATGCTACCGAGCAACATTTCTGGTGGGACGGGCGCATGCCACAGCCCAATTCAGTTCTGCAGCTGGCTGGGCAGGGAGGTACCAAGAGCCAGAGGTGGTGTTAGAATCGATGGTCTGCAAAGGAGCTCATGGGGGAGCTGCACTAATGCTAATGCATGAATGCACCCAGCAGATCCCTTTCTCTGCTCTCCTGAGCTTCTCCAGTGATGGTGCCTGGGGCTGGTCTACAGTGGGGACTTTTGCACCAGTGCAAATCTCTTGTGTAGGTGCACTGAGGCAACATAAAATGTGGCATGCTGGTGCAGCGCACGTTTACATCAATACAAAAATCCCCATTGTAGACAATCTTCCCCTGCCTACTCAGCCTCAGGATCCATCAACACTGCAATCTGGGGGTGAGATTGCAGCTCACCTAGCCATGCCAGTGATAGTGTTAATTTAGCCAGCTCTGGTAGTGGAGCAGTGATACTTTGGCAACATGGGCTTCAGTGTGGGCTAGCCTGGACGGGTTTGTACAGCCCGTGCTGCTACTGCTTCATTGCTCCAAGGAGTGTATGTCTACACCAGCAGCGAGCCCACCCTTGGATTGCAGTACAGACATACCTGCAGTATCAGGAAACTGTTCCTAGCTTGCTAATTCCAGCCCATTATTGGCTTTTTCACCTCCCCTTGTCCCATGTTAAATATCCCAGCCCTGTCTTTTACATCATCTAGCAAGAACCTAGAGACAGTTAGCAAGTAGTTGTCTTTGTCCCTTTGGTGGTAGAACGTGGATGTAAAGGAGTGATATGAAGGAGGGAGGCTCTTGGGGTAGAGGGGCTCCCAGAAATGTATTGGTAAAATTCCACCAGGTTAAAGAAAGGAGTGATGGGGGTGATTTCTCTGCCTCTGACGGCGTCACTACCTGTCTGGAGCAAGGCTAAAACCAGGTCATTGTGGATTGGTTCAGCAAGTCAGTGCTCTTCTCTGATGGCAGCTTACCTAGCGTACTCTGTCACCTGAAGTCTTTAAACCCCAAGTGGAGGCCTTGCCGCCTTTCTATAAATGATGGTGCAGCTCCACAAGAAGATATTGAGCTGGGTGGGCTCTCTGGCCAGGGTTATACAGGAGATCAGCCTAGATCTTGTGCTCCAGATGTGAGCTTTCTTCTTTTAAAAAAATCCAATGACTGCAAAGAAAAGCATCACAATGTAATCCAGAAGTAAGCTGATGCCTGAGTTTGCAGACAGCCTGAACCAACTGCACTAAGGTAAGTGTGCCCTGTGCCTATTCATGTCAAGGCATTGTTAACTCTGAACCCCAATGATGCCACCCTTTCACTGCTGATCTGTGTATTCAAGAAAGAAAAGGGACAATCATATTGTGAAGCTCTGCTCTGAGAGGCGTCTCATTTTGGTATCACAGGTAGGTTGGGAGGGACCCACCATTTGTTTGGTTCCATGCAATGCTGACTTATTCCTGGGTGCCTCAAAATAGCTCTGAAGAGCACCTTTGTTGTCAGACCAGATGGCACCACACAGCAGGTATTTGCAAAATAATTTTCAGGAGACAATCTCCCCAGATTCCCAATAGAAAGTCTTGA
This sequence comes from Terrapene triunguis, assembly GCF_002925995.2. Lineage (NCBI taxonomy): Eukaryota > Metazoa > Chordata > Testudines > Emydidae > Terrapene > Terrapene triunguis. The sequence continues at coordinate 5,548,014 of NW_020665189.1, read as the reverse complement.
CCCTACGTACCTCCCATTTCCAATTACACAAGTGGAGCAGAGTCCTACATCATCAGACTCTGTAAATTCCTCTAACCAACCCCATCAAGGTGCAGCTTAGTCCAGGTTTGTTTACACAGTGATGCTGCATCCTGCCGCACTCTGGTTACAAGAAAGCATCTGTGTTTAAAAGGGAACACAAGTTCCTTCCCCTTCCTCCTGCAGCGCAGGAAGCCCTGGGACCCGGGGGGCATATCACCAGTGAAGGGGACCATTTTTGTGGGAGGCCCTTGTGGAAATATTGGCAGCACGTCACTGATGTCCCTGTAATCCCTCTCCTAGGGCCAGATGGCTCCAGGTGACCCTCTGTAAGTCATCAACACTTTCCGTTATGGTGAGGAGCACAAAACACGATGCTGTGGAGATGGTCAACCATAGTGTTTCAAACAGCTGCGTGTGCAAACACCCCACAGCCTCTATGATTTTAGTAGCATCAAGGAGTCGCCTTACCCACTAGCGCTGGCCTGTAATTACCAAGCCGGAGAAGATTGCCCTTTAGACGACCCTTGGATATGTAACAAACACCACAGGCAGCTTGGAAGGAAGTATTTCTAGCTATTTGCACCCTTTAGTCTAGATACCAGCATGTCATGCCCTCAGCCTCCCCTCCACCAGAGTTTCTATGCTCAGCTCTTTGCTGGGATTTGGCATGAAATGCTACAGAGCAGAGCGTCCAGGGTGTGAGAGGATGCAGGAAGGTTACATCAGCAATTGCTGATGGGTGTGAAGGGAATCGCACATTCCTTGTGTGCAGTGAATTAGACAGGAAGGCAAAGGATATTGAGTGTCACTCACAGAATGAGAAGGGGCTACTTTCGGAGCATAGGAAAATGCAACATGATCTAGCTATGTGCATGTATCAGGAGGTAGCCGTGTTAGTCTGTATCTACAAAAACAACAAGGAGTCTGGTGGCACCTTATCTGTTAGTCTTTAAGGTGCCACCAGACTCCTTGTTGTTTTTGTAGCTATGTGCATGTGTGTCTGCATGTGTATGTGCATGTGTGAGTGTGCGTGTGTGTGTTGCGAGGCTGTTGCTCAGTCTGCACGGCAAGCGAGGGGCTCATCAGACAAAGCACAGCAAAAAGATCTATCTCGCAAGACAAGGCGACTGAGGTCACAAAAGATTGACAAGCCCTTTGCCCCACACCTGACTCCGCCTCCCATGCAGCTCTGAATGAACCTTTCCACCTGCTGGGAAGGTTGCTGCTCCGGCCGCTGTTCATTAACCAAAGCGATGGATGGGTTCATTTTCTCTCTCCAGACCCGAACTGTATCCAGGCTATTGGCTGGGGCGCTGTTTCCGCCCAGCGTTTGCTCTCCTGAAAGTTTACACAAATCCACGGCTGCTCCCGGTTATAGCGGGAATCGCAAGCATCATTGCTTCTGCTTCACTGCTGCGTCAAGGCTGGTTTCAGCACTGCGGCAAGATGCTTTCAGGCCAGACCAGTCAGGATTGGTGAGAAATAGGTCGGCCTGAGACAGCATAAGGAAGCTACTAAATCCTAGACGCTGTGGGGAAAATGCCAAGGCCCCTGTCCTGTGTTAAGAGGAGGGAGGTGGAATCTGCAGCTCCGGCATTCACTTTGTGTTTGGATCCATCCTTGTATATAGTGCCTGCTATACAAAGGAGCCGGCAGCACCAACGGGTACCAGTTGGGGCTGGTTACTCTTCATACTGGAACCAGGGCCGCCTCCTGTTGCCACTGCTGTTCATCCACGCGCTGGAGCCGTTAGCCAGCATGAATCACACACTTGTTTTTTCTTTAAATGTTGCAAGTGGATTTAGTGTTCATGGCAGAGAGAGAGAACAGTGCTGGCTTCAGCCAAGCATTCTGCAGGCAGGAGGCACCCAAGCTGCCCCAACAGCCCTGCCCTGGCCTGCAGCTTCCCCTCTCCTGGGCTTCATGCTTCTGCTCTTTAGTCTTGAGCCGCAGCCACCCCTGTTATTCCAGTCACGAGTTTCTGCAGGCAGCTTTGCTGATGCACCCCAGTCTTGCCCTGCAGCCTCCTCCTGCTAGTCCAGTCCTGCAAGTCTCCTGAGCAGATCCTGGCAATTGGGCCAAAGCATGTGGCAATTTAGCGATGTGCCGAAATGGCCAGTTAAGGGCCAGGGTGAGAGACTCCAGCTCAGTCGTTCGCCTGTGGGACAGGAGGGGAGCACACAGCTCTAGAGATGAAAGGTGAGTGCACCAACCCACTGCAGAATCACCTGCCCCCAAAGGAGTGAGGAGCCGCCTGCACGCGAGCTCTTGTGAGTGACGTTCTCATTACAGCTGAGCAAATACTGCAAGATAGACCCTGCAAATAGTCATTCCCTTTTGAAAATGAATCCTCAGTTCTTGGCCTGTGCCTAGGGTTGCCAACTTTCTAATTGTACAAACCCGAACACCCTTGCCCCGCCCCTGCCACGCCCCTTCCCGAGGCCCCACCCCTGCCCCACCCCTTCTCTGAAGCCCCCCCACTCACTCTCTCATTTTCACCAGGCTGGCTCAGGGGGTTGGGGTGCAGGAGGGGGTGAGGGCTCCGGCTGGGGGTCCAGGCTCTGGGGTGGGACTGGAGATGAGGGGTTTGGGGTGCAAAAAGAGGCTCCAGGCTGGGCCCAAGGGGTTTGGAGTGCAGGAGTGAGCTCCAGGCTGGGGCAGGGGGTTGGGATGCAGGAGGGGGTGCAGGCTCTGGCTGGAGGTGTGGGCTCTGGGGTGGGGCTGGGGATGAGGGGTTTGGGGTACAGAAGGGGGCTCTGGGCTGGGGACAAAGGGTTTGGAGTGCGGAAAGGGACTCAGGGCTGGGGCAGGGGGTTGGGGGCAGGAGGGAGTGTGGGGTGTGGGCTCTGGCAGGGAATTTGGGTGCAGGAGGCGGCTCAGGGCTGGGGTAGAGAGTTGGGGTGTGGGATCTGGGAGGGAGTTAGGGTGTGGGAGGAGGTTCCAACCGGGGGAAGGGGGTTGAGGTGTAGGAGGGGGTATAGGGTGCGGGCTCTCGCCGGGTGGCGCTTACCTCAGGCGGCTCCAGGTTGGTGGCACAGCGAGGCTAAGGCAGGCTCCCTGCATGCCCTGGCTTCGTGCTGCTCCTGGAAGCGGCCGGCATGTCCAGTCACTAGGCGGAGGCGCGACCAGGGGGCTCTGCAAGCTGCCCATGCTTGCAGGCGCTGCCCCCACAGCTCCCATTGGCTGTGATTCCCAGCCAATGGGAGCTGAGGAGCTGACGCTGGGGGTGGGGGTACTGCACGGAGCTTCCCTGATCGCCCCTGCGCCAAGGGGCCGGAGGGACATGCGGGCTGCTTCTGGGAACTGCGCGGAGCCAAGGCAGGTAGGGAGCCTGCCTTAGCCTCGCTGCGCCACCGACTGCACTTTTAACGGCCTGGTCAGCGGTGCTGACCGGAGCTGCCGGGGTCCCTTTTCGACCTGGCATTCCAGTCGAAAACCAGACAGCTGGCAACCCTACTTGCACCCTGCATAGCCTGGGCCCAGGGCATCCAAAAGACCTTAAGGCTCTGGCACTAAACAGAGCGTTCTCAGGGCTGGTCCCAGCCTGCTGAATGAGCTTCCATAGGAACTAAGGTCCATTGCAAACTGACCCACCTTCTGCTCCAGGTAGCACTTCTCTGACCCGACCTTCTCTAACATCCAGAGACAGCAGGGTGGGCATTTAAAAAAAAATCAGAACTCCCCCAAACAGAACCCTACTGAAGCAAAATCATTCACTGCATACGCCTTTCTCCTCCTGAGGAGAGAGAACAAGCCACATGTAACAGATGTTAGTCACATCACTTAATGCACTATTGGAAGGCGCTCAGGTCCGTGGATGCTGAGAACAGAATAAAATAAAATAAAATAGAATTGGTTTCAATGGTGTTCACACCTCCTTTACATTCAGTCTCCATGAATATTGTAGCCAATGAATTTGCTGGCAGGCATGTTCTTCACACCGTCAACTGCTGCACAATATTCAGGGGAAGCAACTTTCAAATCCACAGCCACAAGTATCCGCACCAGACACCTGATTCTGAGAGTTACACTCATCCAATCAGGAACCATAAATGGTACCATGTGACTTATGTGTCCCATCCAAAGGGCTTGAAGTTTGAATTGTGGAGATCAAATTATACTCGTAGATGAGCTGCTAGACTAAGAATAAATGGCAGGAACTACTGGCCAATAAAAGAGGTAAAATATAATGCACAACCACAGTTCAATCCACAGCAGCTTTATTTTTCCTTTACTTATGTTTCCCACTGTAGTGTTGCCATCTCTCGCAAGTTTCTCATGATGCTCATGATAGTTGGGTATTTTTTTAAGGTGATTATCTGACATTCTCAGCTTTTAATGAAAAAAGCAGTATGCTTCTATCCCTTCCGGTTACAGAGAAAAGCCTGGAAGTATGAAGCCAGGAGGCTAATGAAAAGAGCCCCTCATTTATTATTTTTAAAGTCTCGTGATTTTTTAAATCAGTCTCATGATTTTTGTAACCTTCAGTGTTATTAACGCTGTCACTGGATCTGCACTCGCTCTCTGGTGATCGGGTTCTCTGGCCTGTTATACAGGCGGTCACCCTAGATGATCACATGGGCCCTTTTGGCCTTGGAATCTATAGATGAATTTTCCAGACCATTGCAGAAGCCTCCTCTGAGTTCCCTCCTAGCAATTCCCCCAGCAAGGGGGAATTCCTAGCAGGTGTAAAGCCAGCTCCTACACCCCTCTGCTGGGGGCAAACTGAGGGGGGAGGAGCATGTTGGGGGAAAGGGATGTGGGTGGAGTGCAAAGCACTCTAAAAATCTACAGCAGGTTTGTGTTGCAGTCCATAGCCAGCGGGCTTGGTATAGAGCAGCCTGGAAGCTGCTCTGACCGGCTCTGGGAGTGGGGTTGCGGCAGAGAATCAGGGGGTGGTAACCATCCTCCAGCCAGCCCTGCTGTCTTCTGAGCCAAGTTGATACCGGCTGCAGAAGAGAGTCTAGCCCTGAGGCGATGTCTACACTGTGCTGCAGTGTGGACTGCAGGGGCGTGAATTGCAGAGCGCACCAGTTGTTGCACGCTGACTGCCCCATGTGGACGCTGTTGGTGTGAACTAAATGGTACCTCATTCGCATTAACAAAACACCTTATAGTTTGCAGCAGCAGTGTCCACACAGATCAGACAGTGCCCAACACTTTGGTGTGCTCTGCAATTCACACCTCTGTAATCCACACCAGGGCTCAGTGTAGACAAGGCCCAAGTCTGCATGGAACACCCTTTATTCTTCTCTTCTCAAGAGCCATCAGCTCTGTCCTGTAACTCCTGGAGTTCCTTCCCCAGCATGTCCTGTTCAGGCTATAATGGCTGGAAGTCTGGATTCTGCCTTTTCCCAGTGTCCTCTGCCTTCAACATGTTGTCTCTCAGTGTCCCCTCCACAGCATCATTCCTGGTGCTGCCTGCTTCTTTCACGCCCGCCTATCCCAATAGGCCTTCAGAGCATGGACGGTGGGTGTAAGAGGCCAGGGGAGGCTAAGCCCCGTCCCACCCCCTTTGGAGTGCACTGCCGCTGAAAGGGTGCCCCGGATGTGGCCCCACCTGCACTCTGCCCTGAGGCCCTGCTCCCATTAGTCCTCTTCCCCCCAAGACCCCACCCTCGTTCCACCTCTTCCCATCCCCGCTCTGCCCACATGGGGCCTCGGGGGAGGGACCCAAGAGGTGAGTGGTGAGTGGCAGTTGGGGAGGCTGGGGGAGGGGCTGAAGAGGCGAGTGTGAGTAGTGAGCAGCTGGCTGGCCAGCAGGTGGGATGCGGGGGACAGGGAAGGGGGTAAAGTGATGCACGCAAGCAGTGAGCGACCAGGGTGTGTGTGAAAGAGGCACAAGCAGCGCGGAGAGGGGGGGACCTCGGGGAAAGGGGTGGGTGACGGGGCCTCAGGGAAGGAGGCTAAGCAGGGTTGGAGCATGGGTGGGGATTCGGGGGGAGGAGGCAAGTGGGGATGGGCCTTGGGGTGGGGGCCACGGTCTGGGCATGCCCAGCCTCCCCAAATGGAGGAGTCACCCATCACCCATGCTTCAGACCTCTCTCTTTTTCTTCCAGTTCAGCTTTCAGGGCATTAGCTCTAGTCACACAGAGCTTCCTCTTCTGCTGTTGGCATCATCTTCTTCGCTAGGCACTGCCTAAGCAACTCGGTATTCTCACACTATGCTGGGCTCACATTGGGTGGCTTTCCCTTTCCCTGACTTGGGTTCAGATTCTGCCAGCTGGGCCAGGCAGCATGCCAGTGTTTCAAAACTGAGGCTTACTCCTTGAGACCTGGTCAGCTGGGACCAGAGGCTCGCCTCCATTAGCCTCCATCACGGTTCAGTGTTGTTTTCCACCCTCGGGAACTGTGTCCCATAGCCGGCATGAGCTCTAAAAGTCTGGCCACGGTCAGCGCTGCTGAGCAATGCAGCGCAATTCGCATCTTGGTCTCATTGTCCAAATCAGCAAACTCACCTGCGAGCACTCGTTGACACAAGCTGGGCTAAAGAGTGCCTTGTCTCACCTGCTTCTCGCCTCGCTCAGCCACAGACCACGGTTGTCCGAAGGCCCGCGGCTCCATGTTTTCCTGGGCATTATTCACCTCACCCATGGAGTGAGCAGAAGCGCGAGGGGTCCTTTTAGACTTCCAGGCCCACCAGATTTCTAAATCTGCTTGTCCATTTCTGCCATCACCATTACTTGGTTCTGCCATCACCATTACTCTGCTCCATCTTCGGGGACATGAAAAGCTGGGAACGTAGGTAGCACAAATGCCAGGCTGCTTGTTTTTTCCTTTGTCAGCCAGTGCCCATAAGTATTGCTCCATTGGCGTCAATGCTACCATGAGCCAAGGACGTGGGCTTTTGTTGTTATTATATTCTGCTTGACGTTTATATTGATTTATTTCAGACTTTTCTCCTGCTTACTGTGCCTTTTCACTCTCTGGAGCTCTATCTATCATCAGTACGTCTATGGCTCCATCACCATTGGATCTGAGCCCCTCACAATCTTTAATGCCTTTATCCCCACAGCCCCTCTGTGCGGTAGGGCATTGCTATTTGCCCCCATTTTACAGCTGGGGAATGGAGCAGGGCAGGGAATTGACCCAGGTCTCCTAAGTTCTAGGCTAGTGCCTAACACACCCCCCTCCGCATATCTCTCTTTTTGTTGGGGGCAGTTTCCAAAGCAGTGAAGGGGATTTGGCCACTCATCCACTATGAAAGTGAATGGAAGCTATTCCCTGCACTGTGTTGCCTATCTTAACCCATATCTTTATCACAACAGATTCTATGAGCTGTTGGCCTTCCAATATAACATGTCTGGGGGACTGTTGTCCACATCAAAGATGGCTACCAAACATTTCTCTTTGTCTCTTTTGCCCTTGACAATGATGGCCACGGCTCTTCCAGTTCTGCGGCTATGGGCCTGCAGCCAGCAACTTTATTTTGGCTTTAGAAATGTACAAAAAACCTAGTTTTTTCCATTGGAGGGGAGGGTAGCTGGTTCTCCTGGATGGGCTTCAGGTATTATTATTATTGTCTGTATTCTGTTAGCACCTAAGAATCCCAATCATGGACCATGACCCTGCTGTGCTAGGCGCTGTACATTTTTCTACCAGAAGAAGAAAGAATTTCGCAAGAGGCTTCTGATTTAGGAGACCTGAAAAACAAAGGTGTTTGCCCAGAATCCCCAAAAGCCCAACAGTGACATTTTCCATTGAAAAATGGCTCTTTTTTGTCGAAATGTCAATTTCCACAGGAAATGGCCATTTCAACTAATTTTTTTCCAGGTTTTCATCCAAAACGTTTCAATTTTTGGCCAGCAAAACTGAAAATTGTCACCCAGAAACCGGGGTTCAGTTTTGCAGTGAAAACCTGAAAAGTTTCACACGATTTTCTATGGCAATAACTAGTTGTTGTTGTTTTCATTCACATTTCTCATGAGGAAAAATCCCATTTCCTGACTGGCTGTACTGATCTTGGGGGAGCCAGCAAGAGTGGACTGTGCTGCCTCCAAATATACTTACTCTCCACATTTCCCCCACTCCCCTACCATCTCCTGAAAGAGGTCCTCTCCCTAGGTCTGCAAGAGAGGGCCCCCACAGCGGGAGATGTGAGATTCCCTTTCCCCACCCATGCCTTGGGACAATCACAAAGTCAGACCCCCTTATCCATTCACTTTTATCTTATCAGGCACCACAGTCATAGAAGGCCTCAAACAGAATGGTCCAGAGCCAGGCCCACTCCTGCATCCTCTATGGCAATGCACAGACCACAGGAGAAAAACACCTGGTTCAAATTCCTGATTAGACCAACAGCTTATGGGAGACAGTCATTTCCCTCCCCTCATTGGGGACCAGCCTGTGTAAGGCACTCGGGTGCTCAGTATCTCACAGCAGGGGCTCAGCATGTGCCATCAGATTATCTTTAGACCCTATGTCCCCTAAGGTGATGGGGACACTTCAGAAACAACAAATCCCAATGATGCGCGTGTAAGAATCAATGCCCCGAAGAGCTTTCAGTCTAAACAGACAATGGGAGCACCATCAGCCCACTTTACAGATGAGAAACTGAGACATGGAAAATCTACATGACTTGCCCAGGGTCACACGGGCTGTATCTACACAGGCTGCTGCCGCGAGTGTCTAGCTGACAGATGTGGCCTTGCAGGGCTCATGCGACTGTGCTGAATATGGCCATGAAGATGTTGCGGCTTGGGCTGCAGCTCGGGCTCTGAAGCCCCCCTCCCTATGTTTCAAAGCCCGAGCTCCAGTCTGAGCCGCAATGTCTGCACAGCTATTTTTAGTGCTGTAGCATGAGCCCGAGTCTGTTGACCCCGGCCCTGAGACTCGCGGCTGCAGGCCACCACTTGCTGTGTAGACGTTCCCACGGAGACTGCGGTAGAGGCAGACTGAAGCCAACTCTCTGGAGTCCTAACCTGGAGCTGTAACCACTAGCCCAGCCTTCCCATCTACAGGAGGCTATTAGTATTATAATAACTTTATCCCAGCAGCTGGCAGCCGCATAGTGAGATGAGCAAAATTGTGGTGAGCTAATACAAAGGAAACAAAATGACAAGGTAACTGTCTCCCTTGCAACACAGCCCAGTGCCTTGTCAGCAGGTCACAGGCCAGGCAGTCACCCTGTCATGAGACCATGGGGGCTGAATGCTTTTTCACCTCCCCCCCCCCATGCACTGGTGCACATATATTCTAATAGCTGCTTTTATCCGCCTCTCCTCCCCCTCGCAGCGTTCGAGAAAAGCATTCAGGTCAATATGTGGATGTTACCGGGGCCCGTTTACCAGAGCGACACAGCAAGGCGACCGAGGCGTGCACGAGCTGAGCAGAAGTGGTGGGCACTGCAAGAGGTGTATTAATGAGCTGTGACACTGCCTCTCTCTCTCATAGTCATGGGACCGGGGGATCTGCCCTGGTAAAGCCACGCCAGGGACCCGCCGAGGAGAAAAGCAGGCGGAATTGCCTGGCACAAAAGGCTGCTGGAATGCACGAGCAAAGGACGCTCGATCTGCTTTCTTTCGAGGCAGAGACCGGGTGCCTGACCCTGGGCTGCTTTACTGATGTGAAGATTACAGCATGTAGCGTGGCTTGATTGTGACACAAAGGCTGGATTGTCAGTAGGTTCATTCTGACTAAACCCCACAGCTTTTTCCTGCTGAAAACATCCCTTGGCCTTTATAGTTGGTCCCCTTTTCCTTCAGAAGGTGCCGGAGTGTAGCAGGAGCGTAACCATGCCCTGGATTTAATATTATTAGTGTATTACAGTCGCACATAAGGGCTCCACAGAGTGAGCAACACTCCCTGCAGTGAAGAGCTTGAAGTCTCAAAAGACAAGCCTGACCACGGCTGGGAGGGAGAGGAGACTTGCCCAAGGTCACGTGGAAAGTCAGTAGCAGAGATGAGATAAGCACCCCAGTCTGCTGAGTCCCAGCTTCATGCACTAGCCCTACTTACACCCACCATCCCATTTTGCTTGCACCCCTGAACATCAGACAGATGGTAACAAAGATGGGGGCAAAGAGTGACCTGGAAGTGAAAGACTCAAGAGCGTCACAAGTTGAGCCAGCCAGGCCTGCGCATGGATGTGTTAAGCTAGCTGGCCTTTTAACATCTGCCACACTGGGCTTCGGGGGTGTGTTCGAGTGACCTGCAGCAGCTCACGTGGTTCAAAATGGGCATCAGGGCAGAAAACTGGCCAGGGAGAGGAGGAGGAGGAGCTGTGTCAGCCAGGGCCGGCTCCAGGGTTTTGGCCGCCCCAAGCAGCCAAAAGAAAAAAAAAAAAAAGCCGCGATCGCGATCAGCGGCGGCAATTCGGCGGGAGGGCCTTCGCTCCGAGCGGGAGTGAGGGACCATCCGCCGAATTGCCGCCGAATACCTGGATGTGCCGCCCCTCTCCGGAGCGGCCGCCCCAAGCACCTGCTTGCCAGGCTCGTGCCTGGAGCCGGCCCTGGTGTCAGCATATAGAACATTACATGGGATTACAGCCTGCAAAGTAGCAGTGTGTGTGTGGTGGGGGAAATGGGGCATATAGACCTATGAAAAGTTTGGGAGGGGACAAAACAAGGTCTTTGCCCATAGTAAATGATGCCCCTTGTTCAAAAAAGTTGAATCTGTTGCCCTTCCATTTGAGCTATGACAGCCACTCTGTTTGAGCGGGCCTTTGGCCAGCAGCAGTGGGAGAAGGCACTGGTGAAGGAGGTAGCTAGGGAGGGGCAGCTCTGCGGCTGCAGAGGAATGCCAGGTGCCCGTCTACCGTCTCTCCGGTGCACCACAGCGCCTCCTACGGCCAGCAAGAGTACTAGCGGCTAGCCAGGAGAAGCAGCAGCCCAGGGAGAGGCACACAGAAGCCAGAGAGGAACCTGAGTGGCATCACATTTTGTTTCTCTTCTGTCCAGGTGTTTCAGCTGTGGGTGGAGCTTCAAGGGTGGGTGGAGCTTTGGTGGCTGGAAGAGCTTCAGAGAGCACCACAGCCAATCAGTCGGACCCCAGACCTCTCCACTGCTGCCGTGCTCAGGCAAAATCGTGCCATGGGGCCGGCTGCACGCCCTGCCATTGGGCCAGCTGCATGCCCTGCCATTGGTTGCCACTCCCTGCCCACACCGGAGCGGTGCCAAATCAGTGTCCCCAGAGGAGTCTCTCCTGCACCTGCCCTGGGCTGAGCTGCTGGGCTCCATTTGTTCTATCTCTGGGACCTTCTTCAGGGGCAGAGAATGAGGGACAAGCTGAGCTAGGGAGAGATCCTGCCAAGCCCTTATTTGGGTGAGCAAAGAGGTAGCAGGATCAGGCCATTGATGAGCTACGTCCAGGCTTCCTAGGGCAGAGAAGGGACTGCGAGCGGAACCGAGGGGCCGACCTCCCAGGGCTGGTGTGAGGATTAGCTAATGCCTGTCTAGTGCTCTGTAAACTTCGAGCCCTGCTGCAGGGGTAAGCCTTGGGGATAAAGCAATTGGCGAGGGAAAGCTGCATGTGGGGATGGCCCGGGGCGGGAGAGACGGAGGATCTACCGGAGGAAATGAGATGATGGGTGAGGGGAAATTGACTATTGGGGGGAGTTTTCAGGAAGGAAAGAGCAGACGGAAGCGAAGGAGGAAGGAGGGAAGAGAGGGAGGGAATATGAGCAGTTCCTGTGGGATAGGAGAAGGGAGAGAGACTAGGACAGGGACAAAGAGAGAGGACAAGACAAAGGAAGAGAGGGCAAAGGGATAAAAACAGGCGACCCGGAAAAGCAATGCAAATGGAAGGAGCAAAACCACTGACATGGAAAAAGGCAGCGAGAGGGGGAGGAAAAGGAACAAGGGACTTAAGGGATCATGCAGGGACGGCAGGAGAAAATGCAGCACATCTAAGAGAAGAGAGAGTGGAGTGGACTGAGGCCTGACCTACATGCAAAGTTGTACTATTTACTGAAAGGTGTGATTTCAAACCCATTGAGTTAAATGCGCAGCCCCCTGGGTGGATGCTCGCCTTTCAGTTTAAACCAGGCTCACTGCAATTGGATGTAAGCCAGTTAGGAACTGGTGTAAGTTGAACTCCAATAAGCCTCTCTTGAACCCAAATGGGAACGTCCACAAAGATTATTGAACCTGTTTAACTTCATCGGTTTGAAAAGTGCTGTAGGCTAAAATGATGTCAGCAAGGGCTTGACTGTGAGCTCTTTGGAGCACAGACTGTCTCTTGCCACGCGTTTGTACAGCACCTGACGTGCTGGAGTCCGAATCCTTGACTGGGGTCTCTAGGTGCTACTGTAATAGCAACAGTAACTAGGTTAAATGGACAGAGCCTAGGGAAAATAAACAGCAAGGTACAGAAAGAGTTTAGAATGCATTCTGGGGACATAAAAATGTGGAGAAGGGAGAAAAATCAGGAAACTGGCAATTCTGATTGTGACTGTATTAAATCATAGCTTCAGAGAGGTGTAGGGCTGGAAGGGACCTCAGTGCCCATCCCCTGCACTGAGGCAGGAACAAGTGAACCTAGGCCAGCCCTGGCAAGTGTTTGTCCAACCTGTTCTTAAAAATCTCCAGTGACGGGGATTCTACAACTGAAGTCTAGTCCAGCCTGGTCCAGTGATTAACTACGCTTTCTAGTTGGAAAGTTTTTCCTAATATCTAACCTAGATCTCCCCTGCTGCAGATTAAGCCCATTACTTCTTGTCCTACCTTCAGCGGACGTGGAAAACAATTGATCACCGTCCTCTTTAGAACAGCCCTTATCTGTTATCAGGTCCCCCCTCAGTCTTCTTTTCTCAAGGCTAAACAATCCCGTTTGTTTAAACAAACGCTCTCACAGGTCAGGTTTTCTAAACCTTGGCTCATTTTTGTTGCTCTTCCCTGGACTCTCTCCAGTTTGTCCACATCTTTCCTAAAGTGTGATGCCCTGAACTGGACACAGTGCTCCAGCTGAGGCCCCATCAGTGCCAAGCAGACCGGGACAATTACCGCCAATGACCCTCCTGTTAAAACCTTATTATTTGTAATTATTACAGTAACACCCAGAGGCTCCAGCCAAGATCAAGGCCTCATTGGGCCAGGTGCTATTGCAAATCCCTAGTGAGACACAGTCCTTGTCCACAGGGCCGGTGCAAGGATATTTTGCGCCCTAGGCGAAACTTCCACCTTGCGCCCTTCCCTCCCCCCACACATTGGTTCATTGAGGGGCAAATCCCAACAAGCCTTTATAGACCCCAGGGGCCAGCCATGCCCAGGAGCTGCTCCCCAGACCAGGTTCCCTCCTCCCTGCCCCCTGAACTCCCCTGGAGAGTGCACACACCCCAGTGAGCCCTCCCCACCACACCCCGGCGGCCCCCGCCCCGAGTCCACTCTCTGGCATTGCTGGGCTTGGGCTGCTACAGCAGCTCGGCAGGGAGGAGCTGCCTTCCGGAGGCACTGGAGAGCCAGATCGTCGGCTTGCGTCGGCGGCGAGCCCCAGCCATGGAGGAGCCGGCGCGGCGCAGGGGGGCAGCAGCCCTGCAAAGGCGGTGGCGCCACTAGCGGGGAGCAGCCGCGCCCCCGCCCCTCCTGCCCAGGCTGTGGCCCAGTGCCCCTCCTGGGGGGCTCCTGCAGTGGATGCATGCGGGTGGCAGCCCCCGTGTGCCCTTGCAGGGCTCTGGTGGGGACGGGGGAGGAGCAAGGGCATGGAAGGCCCAGGGGAAGGGGCAGAGGCCTTGGGGGAAGGAGTGGAGTGGTGGCAGGACCTGGGACAGAGCAGGGGATTGAACAGTGAGCACCCCACAGCACATTGGAAAGTTGGCGCCTGTAGCTCCAGCCTCAGAGTCAGTGCCAATGCAAGGAGCCGCATATTAACCTCTGAAGAGCCGTGTGGGAGCCACAGGTTGGCACACCCCTGCGTTATAGTCACAGCAACACTTCCTCTGTCTGCCCTGTGAATTGAGATAGGAAGATCTGTGGACAGGCAGGGCCGGTGCAACCACTAGGCAAACTAGACGGTCGCCTAGGGCGCCAAGTGGTTGGGGGCGCCCAGGGCCGTCCTTAGGCATAGGCAGCTGGGTAGGGCACCTGAAAATTTGGGGCACCACTGGGTCTTAGTGTCCACCCCTCTGGTTTTCCTATCCCTGTTCTGACCCTTCCTGCAGGCTCCGAGTCTTCCTGGGAAGGGGATCTAGTAGTTAAAAGAGAAAAAGCCTCCAGCCTGCCAGACCTATTAGCACAACACTGAAACTGTTAAAGAGCCATTCAAGGGGTAATGAAGCCATTTAACAGGCATTTGCCAACCCCCAGGTATATACTGTCAGTTTCTGAATGTACTGACAAAAACAGTTGTGCATTATTGTAATATTTACTCAGGACATGTCAGTCTACAGGACCTTAGTTTAAAATTTGCTTTAAAAATATTTCATTAGTGAGTTGGTGAAGATTATAAAATCACATCTCTAAAAAATCCCTGCATAGATTTTTAGATGCACAATCTGAGTATTCATCTTTAGCCTTAAATGCTTGGATCTTCAGACATATGTTTTTTTAAATAAACCCTTCAAAAGACCACCCTTCTCTAAAATACACATTTTAATTACTATAGTAAAAAAAACTTACTTCCAAAGTCTTCCTGTCCTTTCTGTCCATCCATTTCTCCCTTCACCCCCCACCCCCCCATTGAAGAGAGCCCTTAAAGGGACAACAGCCCTTTGCTTCCAGATAGCTGGACAAAGAGTTTCCCTTTCTTTACTTCTGACTATCTGATGAACTAGTTTTAAGAGAACCCTCCAGCAAAATCAGTACATTAGTAAGATATAAAATCCTTTGTTATGCCTAAAATCTTTGGAAACATCTTTTTTAAAGTTGATGAAATTTCATAAACATGTGTATTGTTATGGAGATCACACAAAGTAAATTAGTGTTCCCTTCTTCTAAAAACAGTGAACATTGTTATGAACACACTAAACCTCTGTGACTGATTAATTTAAAATAATGTCTGTTTCAGTGACTTAAATATGTAGTAATCTGGAATGATTACGTTATGAAGGCTTAAGAGTACATTTAAAATATAAAATCAGCTTAGAAATACTGATTAAGAAAATGTAAAACAGAGAAGAGCTGCATCATGTATTCCATAATATTTAATGTTGTATTCAGCAGGACAGCTGACTCACCCTTACTACAAAGTTTTGGCAAATAAATGTCTGACAAACTTCAGGGTATATCAAAAAACCTGTGACTGACATTTTTTTATTCCCAAGTTTAGTGCTTTTAATTAGGTACCTTCTGCATGTCCATTCTGCATGAGGGAGAGGGTACAGGGGTCTCTGCGGGGAACTGTAACTCTCCGCCACCATGAGGCGGGCTGGGCGTCTTGTTATTCTTTCTGCCTTGTCCCTCTGCCCCTGCCGGGCTGCAAGCTCAGGCTGCCGTCGGGCATAGAGGCACCAGTTTAATAATACACCTCTACCCCGATATAACGTGACCCAACATAACATGGGTTCGAATATAGGGCGGTAACCCCGGGGCTCCGGCAGCAGGGCTCAGGCAGCGCTTTAAAGGGCCCAGGGCTCCGGCTGCTGCAGGGAGCCCCGGGCCCTTTAAATCACTGCTGGAGCCCTGCCGCCACTACCCCGATATAACGGGGTTTCACCTATAACGCGGTAGGGATTTTTGGCTCCCGAGGACCGTGTTATATCGGGGTAGAGGTGTACTGCATAGGGCCCCATAAATCCTAAGGACGGCCCTGGGGGTTCCAAAAAGCGGTGCCCTGGCTCAGCAGGGAGAAGCTGCCTTCCGGAGGCACCGGAGAGCCAGAGCGTCAGCTTGCGGGGGCGGCGAGCCCCAGTCATGGAGGAGCCGGCGCAGCACAAGGGGGCAGCAGCCCTGCAAAGGCAATGGCGCCGCAAGCAGGGAGCAGCCGCATCCCCTGCCCCTCCTGCCCAGGCTGCGGCCTGGCGCCCCCCCCCGGGGGGCTCCTGCAGGCTGCAGCAGATGCATGCGGGCAGAGGCCCCCATGCGCCCTCCAGCTCTCCCCTCGCCGCGCTTGGGCTCTGCGGCTCCCGGGCATGTGAGCTGCCGGGGCGCGGGGCCCTGAGCCTGCTCCGGGAGGGGTGGCGGCAGCGGAGAGAGGAAGTGTTGCTGTGACTATAATGCAGGGGTGTGCCAACCTGTGGCTCCCACACGGCTCTTCAGAGGTTAATATGTGGCTTCTTGCATTGGCGCTGACTCTGAGGCTGGAGCTACAGGCGCCAACTTTCCAATGTGCTGTGGGGTGCTCACTGTTCAACTCCCTGCTCTGCCCCAGGTCCTGCCACCACTCCACCCCTTCCCCCAAGGCCTCTGCCCCTTCTCCTAGGCCTGCCATGCCCTTGCTCCTCCCCCCTCCTCACCAGAGCCTCCTGTGCACTGCAAAACAGCTGATTGCGCCGGGCGTGGGGAGGGAAGGGGAGGTGCTGATTGGCAGAGCTGCCAGTGGGCAGGAGGTGCTGGGGGCTGGAGAGGGGTAGCACATGCGGTCTGCTGACGTATTACTGTGGCTCTTTGGCAATGTTCATTGGTAAATTCTGGCTCCTTCTCAGGCTCAGGTTGGCCACCCCTGCTAATGTGTTGATCAGACACAGTGAAGGGATGCTTCCAATTACACGCGCCAGACGACAGCTTTGCACTTTTTGGATATTCTTATTCTAGGGTTTGCTGGGCATTGGCTGATGAGGCTCCCGCGCGGGCTGTGCACTTTGCTCATCCCTGCAGCATGGAAATCACAGTGAGGACCAGCAAAGAATGGATTACAAAGAGCAGCGGGAGAGGGTGACAAGCAACCCTTGGATGCTCAGAGGTGTAGAGAATCTCGGTTTGTTGGCAGGACCTGTGAAACCTTATTCGATAAAGGAACATGCACACGCAATGCTCATACACACCGAACTGGCCGTTCCACTGCTCTGCAGCTACTGGGGGAATGGGAAGATGTATGGCATGGGGAGGGCATCTGCTGAGCTTCCATTTCTCTAGCCAGCATTTCGGCAATAAACATATAGATGGTGGTTTAGAGAGCCCCCCATTGATCCCTGTCTTGTCTAAGGCTCTGGATGCATACGTGAATTCTGAATGTAAGTCCCAGTAGAGAAGAATGAGATCAAACCCACAGTCCTAGCAGGGCAGCTGACAAATCGGCCTTTTGTTCCAAATTTTGAAAAATACATGAAAGTGAAAAATTCAGCAGCTCTGTCCCCTCAGACAGTCACAACGGGAAGGCAGCCATGGTGCAGCTGGTGACGGAAGAGACAGGAGGCAGGTACAAGGTGCATGCGGAAAGCTATTTTGAGAGGAATGGACTTGATTAATTGGAATTTTATCGGCTCCTGGGAGAGGTCGAAATAGAACCGTGTCCCCAGCTCTGCGAGCCAAGATCAAAATGGCAAAGGCTATGAGCCATCCCGCCACTGGCCATAAGCTGCTGAGGTCTGACAGGGAACTGCCTGGTCCGTTCTGTAATCGGGGCCATGAGGCAGCTTTACATCAGTCATTGTCAGAGAGAAGGTACCATCTGAGGGCCTGATCCCATGTCCATTAACGACACTGGAAGAATTCCCAAGGATTTCAGTGGGCCCCAGACAAGGCACTAGTCTGTCCCAGTTGCAAATTCCCCTCATTTCTGAGCGGCAACATGGTACAGTGGCCAGAGCACTGGGTTGGGATTCAGGAGACGTAGAGTCTATTCTTATCACTGACCTGCTGCGGGATCTTGTGCCAGTCACTTCACCTTAGGCTAGGTCCACACTACCCGCCTGATTCGGCGGGTAGAGAGCGATCTTCTGGGATCGATTTATCGCGTCTCATCTGGACGCGATAAATCGATCCCAGAAGCGCTCCCCCGTCGACTGCGGAACTCCTGCTCGCCGAGAGGAGGAAGTGCTGTCGACGGGGGAGCTTGCCTGCGCCGCGTGGACCCGCAGTAATAGCTACGCTATTCTCGTAGCTGAAGTTGCGTTTCCTAGATCGATCCCCCGCCCCAGTGTGGACCAAGCCTTTGTTTTCCTTTTGTCTGTCTAGGCTGTGAGCTCTTCAGACCGGGGCCTGTCTCTAGGTGTCTGTGTAGAGACTAGCACAGTGGGGCCCTGAACCCCGCTGGGGCTTCTGTAGTACAAATAACCACGGTTTATATGTCATGCTAAGGTGGGTGTTTTTAAACCCCTCGCTCCATTCATTTTAAGCTGTATGCACAAAAAATGAAGCTCAGCCCTTTAGCTGGACACAGGGAAAGTGAAGAATGCAATCGGGCAGGTTTGCACAAAGATGACTCCGCATTGCCGCCTCATTCCCGCATGCTTGTGTTTGTTAAGCAACACCAGCATGTAATCCAGCTCAAACAGGACTTTAGTTCCTGTCAAAGAGACTGATCCCTTCTTCCTTGGAGCCTGTCATATTGAAAGGGACATGTCTGGTCAAATACAGCCCGAAATGTAGGCTGGGGGAAAACGAGCAGAGGAGAACAAAGCAGAGAAGTGTTTTGATGGAATTTTTAAAAGCCCAAATAAAAGGGCTGTTAACATCCCCTTGAAGCCTCTGCGCTGTGCTAAGGCAAAAGGACAGCAAAGTGAAATTGACTAGAAACAAAAGAGATACTGACTAGTTTATTTTCTCTGTCCATGGTGAGTGAAGTGTACAAAGCAATGAAACAGCTGAAACAGACAAGAAACGTAGGGTTCAGATAGGGCACTATGCCCATTTACAGCAGCTGAGGATCTAGCCCTAGATTTAAAAAGTCTGTCCTGTTTAATAATAAAAGGTGGCGCTTGTTTTTATAATGTAGGTAAGGATTTTTTTAAATGTATGATTTTTAGCCTGAGAGCATCTCTGAAAATTGGTCAGATGCCCAGATGCCACGGCAAGGCATGCCTAACCATCTTTTAACTAGGTAGCTGTGGCTCCACAGAATAGGTCATGCGGGTGTGAGACGAATCCTGATGGTGGCTAAGGGGGAGAATTCTTCCCTTGACGTTTTCAAAGCCGTGCGACGGGATTTAGCCACACAGCTCCCACTGACCTTAATAACTCGCATTGACTTAAATGGGAGCCGTGTGGCTAAGTCCTGGGCAAGGCTGGAAATGTAGGAGTAAGTGTCAAAAGTAATTTATTCAACACATTTCTCAGCCTGCTAAACTCGGGGAAGCCAATTCTTAACAAGGATCTCAATAGCGCCGGAGCCAACAGAGACGAAAACCTATGAGCTTTCCCTTTTTAAACCAAATTTCCTCTCTTCCCCCACAGCTGGCAAAAGCTGCTGAATTGACAGCCCCGGAGAGCAAAGTCTTTTGTCTAACCCCAGAACAGGTGCAGAAGAAGTGCAACATTTCTTGCACCCTATCCAATCAATGCCTGGCGCTGCCCAGATCTAGAGGGACCTGCTCTCTCAAGGAGAGAGGGAGTCAGTTTCCATGGCCCATTTAACCCCCAGGCTTTATGCTGAGACTGCCAGTGAGAGTACAGTCAATCATAGCGGAGCTTTTTGGAAGTGGATGGCAGCCTCTTAGGAACTGGGATCAGACCCACTGTCTCATTCCTAGACCACAAGAAACGTTCACAAGAAATGTGCAGTCACACCAAGCTCACCTGGGTGCATGGTCCACCACAAACACTAATCTTCAGCCATGTTTGCAGAAAGGTTTGCAAACCATTCAACTGACCCATTCTAAATCTGTACCAGCTGACTCCACACCCATTCTGAGTGAGTACTTGGGGGACTATTCCAATGGCTCCGGGGCCTGTTCTGTGAGACTCAATGTTGATTTATGATTCTTCTTCGAGTGATTGTTCACGTCCATTACACATTAGGTGTGCGCGCGCCGCGTGCATGAACGTCGGAAACTTTTCCCCTCAGCAGCTCCCGTCGGGCCGGCAGGGTCCCCTCTCCCACCAGAGCGACGCCCCGCTCTAGCGTATATATATCCCTGTGGGCCCGACCCTCCCTCAGTTCCTTCTTACCGTCCGTGGCGACTTTGGAACAACTCTGTCTCTCGTCTGAGAGTGTCCCTTAGCGTAGTAATTAGTGTTATCTTTACAGTTATCAGTTCTTTAGTAGCTAGTGTTAAGCTTAGCAGTTATCAGTTCTTTAGAAAGACTTAAACTTCTTTGTGTTAGGTGTTTGGTCAACCCCGGCACCGGCCCTGGGCGGCGGGGCATGCCGCACACCCAAGGCTTCAAGGCTTGTGCCACGTGCCGCAAGCCTATGCCATTAAGCGATCCACACGACTCGTGTCTCCGTTGCCTGGGGGAAGCACACCAAAAGGAGCGCTGCAAGATCTGTAAGGCTTTCAAGCCCAGGACTAAGAAAGAGAGAGACTTTCGTCTTAAGCAGCTGCTCATGGAGACGGCGTTACAGCCCTCCACTCCGACGGCACCGTCAACCTCGGTGCGGAGTGCCCTGGCATCGGTCCGTGACCCGGCGCCGGCGGGGCATCCTAAGCCCACGGCACCGAATCAGCGGGAACACCTCCGGCACCGGTCGTCTTCGCCGGCAAAATCGAAGGGCCAACCCAAGGCCCGAGGACGTTCCCCGCATAAGAGGGTAGCGCCCACGAAGACCTCGAGTGCGCCTAAGGCCGTTGCGGCCCCAGCACAGATCCCGGTGACAGTGGCTCCGGCGCCGAAAGGCCCGTCGAGCCCCGGGATAGGCGCGTCGAGTGAGGAGGAAGGGCTGGAGGAGCTTTTGGAACAGCCCTCCACCCCGGACACATTTGAGGCAGCAAAGGACCTCATTGAATTGTCCGCGGAGGGCCCCCTCCAAGCTAAGGACAATCGGCCAAGACTGCCATCCAGAGGCAAGCCGGCAATGGTGCGCCCATCACGGTCACCATCTCGGCACCGTTCACGGCGCCGGTCCCGGTCGAGCTCCGCCTCGGTGGACTCCTGGCTTCCCTCCGCGCAGAGAGACGCACAGCCGTCGGGACCCAATAAGCGCCCGGCACCGACCCAGCAGCCCTGCTCGAGTAGGCACCGGAACGTGTCAGTTACGCGATCCCCGAGACCGACCACCCACAGTCGTTCCCGGTCCCGAGGTCACCGGTACCGATCCAGGTCCAGGTCGGCAAGACGCTACTCCTGGTCCCGGTCACGGAGGCACTACTCTCCGACCCCGGACCGGCACCGTCCCACGGCACCACCATGGCCTTCCAGATCACCGTCCGTGGTTTCGGATGCAGACTCGGGCCGGTCCAACAGATATGCCCACAGGGCGCAGGCCAGTAGGGAACACGAAGCCACTTGGCACCCACAATGGGGCCAGCCAGGACAATGGCCATTCTGGACCCCTTGGGCCTACCATCAGCAAGGCCCCCCATCCAGGACCTCGAGATCTGGCCCCTCGGGACACCGGTCCCCCTCTCCGCAGTGGCACCCACCCTCTCGCAAGGAGGCCACGGTCTCCAGACCGCCGGAGCGAGAAAGGGCGGACTCGGCACCGAGCCCGGCACCGTCTCAGACCCACGTCACAGAGCGGACTCCAGAGGAGCGCCCAGTTGGTGAGGAGTTGCAGGAGGAGGAAGACGCGCAAAAGGCCCTGACCTCTTCCTCCTCGCCAGACGAAGCCGTGGCGGGCACAACAGTGTCCGGCCCTCCCCCGATTGACCATCGGGCGCACCAGGAACTGCTCCGCCGAGTAGCCCTCAATCTGGGGTTGCAGGCGGAGGAGATGGTAGA
This sequence comes from Terrapene triunguis, assembly GCF_002925995.2. Taxonomy (NCBI): domain Eukaryota; kingdom Metazoa; phylum Chordata; order Testudines; family Emydidae; genus Terrapene; species Terrapene triunguis. Next base: position 5,526,361 of record NW_020665189.1, on the reverse strand, counting down.
GCAGGAGGACCCCATGGTCGACATTCTAAGCCCGGAGGGTCCCTCCAGGATCGCGCTCCCGCTCATAAAAACAGTCCAGTCCAACTACAAAACAGTATGGCAAACACCGGCCTCCAGTGCACCAACTGCGAAAGGCGTGGAGAGGAAATACTTCGCCCCATCTAAAGGGTTCGACTTCCTCTTCTCTCACCCAACACCCTGTTCGCTGGTCGTCTCTGCGGTCAACGAACGAGAGCGACATGGCCAGCAAGCCCCGGCCCCCAAGGCCAAGGAGGCAAAACGCTTGGACTTATTTGGGAGAAAGGTCTACTCGTCCGGGGGCCTCCAGTTGAGGATCGCTAACCAGCAAGCGATTCTAAACAGACACAACTTCAATTCTTGGGCATCAGTCTCCAAGTTTAAGGAATCCCTGCCTCAGGGCTCACAACCCGAGTTTGCGGCTATAGTAGACGAAGGGAAGGCAGTAGCCAAAACCTCTCTACAGGCCTCCCTTGACTCCGCGGACGCAGCTGCTAGGACAATCGCGTCAGGAGTGGTAATGAGGCGCTCGGCGTGGCTACAGGCTTCCGGCCTTCCCCCAGAGGTGCAAAACACCCTCTAAGACCTTCCGTTCGAGGGGTCAGGCTTGTTTTCGGACCAGACGGATGCCAGACTACATAGCCTCAAAGACTCTCGAGCTACCCTCAAGTCGTTGGGAATGCACACCCCAGTGACACAGAGGAAACCCTTTAAGCCCCAACCACCGCAGAGGCAGTACCACCCTCGTCCTAGACAGGAACCGTACCGCAGAAGGGGCGGGGATAACAGGCGTAGACGTAACAACACGTCTAACCAGGGCCAGAATCATGGCCAAGGCAAGCCGCAGCCGGGAAATAAGCAAGGGTTTTGAAGCTGCGATCGAGGACAGCGTACCAAACTCTATTCCGGATCCCCCTCTATGTTTCAGGGACCGCCTGTTCCATTTTTACCGTGCTTGGTCACATATAACATCAGACCGCTGGGACCTGCACACGGTGGAGGCGGGCTACACCCTTCAGTTCTCCTCGCCCCCTCCCTCCCACCCCCCATCCCCGTCCCTCTTCAGGGACCCCTCTCACGAGCAACTCTTCATGCAGGAGGTGCGGACCCTCCTCACAGTAGGAGCAGTGGAAGAGGTTCCTCCGGACCTAAGGGGGAAAGGGTTCTACTCCAGATACTTCCTCATTCCCAAAGCAAAAGGGGGCCTCTGTCCCATTTTGGACCTATGCAGACTAAACAAATTTTTGGTCAAGGCACATTTCCGTATGGTCTCCCTTGGCGCTATTATCCCATCCCTGGATCCGGGGGATTGGTACGCTGCCCTCGATATGAAAGATGCGTACTTTCACATCGACATCCGCCCGGCCCACCGGCGGTTCCTGCGCTTCACCATCAACCAACACCATTTTCAATTTACGGTCTTGCCCTTCGGCCTGGCAACGGCCCCGCGAGTGTTCACGAAATGCATGTCTGTGGTGGCAGCTTTTCTTCGGAAAAGAAAGATGCGCATATACCCGTACTTGGACGACTGGCTCCTTGCGGGCAGGTCGGAGGCCGAGGTCCGCTCCCACGTGACGCTGGCACTACAGGTGTTCCGCAAGCTCGGTCTACTGGTCAATGTGCCCAAGTCCTCACTGATCCCCACGCAGAGACTGGACTTCATAGGGGCAGTCCTGGACTCGGTGGTGGCACAGGCAAGTCTTCCAGTATCGCGGTTCTTGGCCATTCAAAGGGTCGTAAGCTCCATCCAACAATTCCCCACGACCACAGCCAGATGCTGTATGCAACTCTTGGGGCACATGGCGGCCTGCACACATGTAGTCAGACATGCCCGCCTAAGACTCAGGCCATTACAGTTGTGGCTGGCCCAAACGTATCGCCCCAACAGAGACCCCTTAGACCTGGTAGTGACAATCCCAGCTCGGGTGTCAAACTCCCTCCGCTGGTGGCTCGATCAGCAGCAGGTTTGCGAAGGGGTCCCTTTCGCCACCCCGCAACCCACTCTGACGTTAGTAACAGACGCGTCGGACCTGGGTTGGGGGGCGCACCTGGGGGACCTGCGGACCCAGGGCTTATGGTCCAGGGAAGAAAAGTTGCTTCACATCAATCTGAAGGAGATAAGGGCGGTTCGCCTCGCCTGCCAGACCTTTCACGCTACCATAGAAGGCCACAGCGTGTCAGTTCTGACGGACAACACTACCGCCATGTTCTACATAAACAAGCAGGGCAGGTCCCGATCCTCTCCCCTCTGTCACGAGGCGCTCCTCCTATGGGACTTCTGCATAGCCCATTCAGTCCACCTACTTGCAACATATCTCCCGGGGGCCCAAAACGGGTTAGCAGACCGCCTCAGCCGGTCCTACCACATGCATGAATGGACGCTGAGACAGGACGTCCTGCATTTAATCTTCCAGAGGTGGGGGTTTCCCCAGGTGGATCTCTTCGCCACCAAGAGCAACAGCCAATGCCCTCAGTTTTGTTCATTCTAGAACCTCAGCCCGGGCTCGTTGGCAGATGCCTTCGCGATTCCGTGGGGCGGGAGCCCGAGGTATGCCTTCCTTCCATTCCCGCTCATCCGCAGGGTCCTCCTCAAGACCCGCAGGGACAAGGCGACAGTCATCCTCATCGCCCCGGCGTGGCCACGCCAGCACTGGTTCACGACCCTGCTGGAACTGTCCGTGACCACCCCGATCGCCCTCCCCCTCCATTGCGACCTCATCACACAAGACCGGGGTCGCCTACTCCACCCGAACCTACCGTCGCTACATCTCACGGCGTGGTATCTCTCTGGCTAAACGATACGGAGCACAGGTGCTCCCACCAGGTCCAGCAAATTCTCCTTGGTAGTAGGAAGCCCTCCACAAGAGCGACCTACCTTGCCAAATGGAAAAGGTTCTCCCACTGGTGTGAGCCTCATCACATACAGCCTCTGCAGGCCTCAGTCCCATCGATTCTGGACTACTTGCTACACCTCAAGCATCAAGGGCTTGCCCCCGCCTCAATTAAAGTGCATCTGGCTGCCATATCGGCGTTCCACCCTGGGGAGTTGGGGGTTTCGGTGTTCTCCAACCCCACAGTAGTCCGATTCCTCAAGGGGCTGGAGAGGGTGTTTCCCTACTCGCGCCCGCCGGTCCCTGCGTGGAATCTCAACCTGGTCCTGACTAAACTCATGGGGCCGCCCTTTGAACCCCTAGCCTCTTGCTCCCTCATGCACCTCTCATGGAAGGTAGCGTTTCTCGTGGCCATCACGTTGGCTAGGAGGGTATCGGAATTGAGAGCCCTCACTTCGGAACCTCCTTATACAGTTTTTTATAAGGATAAGGTGCAACTGAGGCCACACCCTAAATTCCTTCCAAAAGTGGTCACGCATTTTCATACGGGACAGGACATTTGTTTACCGGTGTTCTTCCCTAAGCCCCATACGGACCCAAGCCACCGCAGCCTGCATACCCTCGATGTCCGTAGAGCCTTGGCATTTTATCTAGAACAGACCAGGCCATTCCGCAAATCGACTCAACTGTTTATTGCCATTGCGGAGCGAATGAGAGGCCAACCTATCTCGACGCAACGCTTGTCAGCATGGATTGTGCTTTGCATACGCACATGCTATGAGCTCGCCAACGTACCAGTCCCGGAGATCAGGGCTCACTCAACTAGGGCCCAAGCGTCCTCGGCGGCTTTCTTGGCACAGGTTCCACTCCAGGAAATCTGTAAAGCGGCCACCTGGTCGTCGGTGCATACGTTCACAGCCCACTACGCGATCCATCATCAGACCAGAGAGGACGCAGTGGTCGGCAGGGCTGTGCTTCAATCAATTGTTCCTTGACTCCTACCCTCCTCCAATGGTAAGCTTGTGAGTCACCTAATGTGTAATAGACGTGAACAATCACTCAAAGAAGAAAAAACGGTTACTTACCTTCTGTAACTGTTGTTCTTCGAGATGTGTTGTTCACGTCCATTACACTTCCCACCCTCCTTCCCCTCTGTCGGAGTCACCGGCAAGAAGGAACCGAGGGAGGGTCGGGCCCGCAGGGATATATATACGCTAGAGCGGGGCGCCGCTCTGGCGGGAGGGGGGACCCTGCCGGCCCGACGGGAGCCGCTGAGGGAAAAAGTTTCCGACGTTCGTGCACGTGGCGCGCGCACACCTAATGTGTAATGGACGTGAACAACACATCTCGAAGAACAACAGTTACAGAAGGTAAGTAACCGTTTTTTTCCATTGAAATGACGTGAAATTCACAGCTTCACAGAGCTTTAATGTGAAAGTCAGTGTCTTTAACTGAAGTTTGCCTCAGAATTCCAGCTTCATTTGAACCCAGAACTCAGAGCAAAGCTCAAGAGGTAGAGAGCAACATAGGTGAACCCTTCTGACAAGTGAAATGAGAAATTTTGCACAATTCCAATAATTTCCCATAGCCTTCCAAGCAGCCTTCATAAGGCAGTAACGTCCCATCACTACCAATGTGGGCCAGGAGCTGGTATCCCAGTGGCAAAAGGATCTGTATCTTAGAACCAATCCCTCTCCCATTCACCTTATTTATATTAATTTATGAGGCCTGGCTCTGTTCTCCATCATGGTGAATTCGGCTTTCATGTACTGACTTTTCTTTAAGAGCTTAGCGTAGAGAGATGGGCCCAAATCAAATGGCAGGACCATCGCACAGAGAGAAGCCAGTCTCCAGCTCCTTCTTCCCCCCTGGTTCTGTCCTCTTGTAACAACCAGGGGGCTGGAACAATTTGTACAGTGGGGGTACTGAGAGCCATTGAACCAAACTGTAAACCCTGTGTATGATGGAAACCACTTCAAGCCAGGGGATGCGGCAGCACCCCCAGCACCCTAGTTCCAGCATCTATGGTAACAACTCAAATATTGTCACAGAATCACAGCAATGTAGGACTGGAAGGGACCTTGAGAGGGCATCGAGTCCTGCCTTTGTACTGAGGCAGGACCAAGTAAGCCTAGACCATCCCTGACAGGTGTTTGTCCAACCTGTTCTTATTAACCTCCAGTGATGGGCATTCCACAACCTCCCTCAGAAGCCTGTTCCAGAGCTTCACTACCCTGAGAGTTAGGAAGTTTTTTCTAATATCTAACCTAAATCTCCCTTGCTGCAGATTAAGCCCATTTCTGCTTGTCCTACCTTCAGTGGACATGGAGAACAATTGATCACCGTCCTCTTTAGAACAGCCCGTAGCATATCTGAAGACTGTTATCAGGGCCCTCTCGGTCTTCTTTTTTCAAGACTAAACATACCCAGTATTTAACCTTCCCTCACAGGTCAGGTTTTCTAAACGTTTTGTCACTTTTTCTCTCCTGGACTCTCTCCAGTTTGCCCACATCTTTCCCGAAGTGTGGCACCCAGAACTGGATACACTACCTCAGCTGAGGCCTCACCAGTGCCGAGCAGAGTGGAACAATTACCTCCTGTGTTTTACATACGACACTCCTGGTAATACATCTCAGAATTACGTTAGCCTTTTTCATGACTGCATCACCATGTTGACTCATATTCAATTTGTGATTCACCATAGCCCCCGGATCCTTTTCTGCTGCCCAAGATCATCACTGATACATAATAATGCAACTAAGGGAATCTAACGGCAGTTCCCTGATGCACTAGTCTTAGCCTGTAGCTTGCTACCTAGATCCCAAGTGGATGACATCTGTGATATGAGAGTGTTTAACAACTGGGCAGTGCAGAGTCCAGGCTGGGAACTTCTGGAGCCTAGCAGGGAGGTTATGGAGCATGCTGGGAGTTAGAGGGTGGCCAAGCCGGCTGTGAGAAGGGAGGAGCCAGGCAGTTGTCAGGGTCTAGCTGGCAGGTTAGTCATCTAGGGGAGGAGTTAGTCTCTGGCATTATTAGGGGGAGGGATAGCTCAGTGGTTTGAGCATTGGCCTGCTAAACCCAGGAGTGTGAGTTTAATCCTTAAGGGGGCCATTTAGGGATCTGGGGCAAAAATCTGTCACATCTTGATCTACTTGGTCTTGCTGTGAAGGCAGGGGACTGGACTCAATGGCCTTTCAAGGTCCCTTCCAGCTCTATGAGATAGGTATAGGGGACTTGCTGGAGATTTTAGCAGTGGGGATGACAGCCCAGGACTGCAGTGCAGTTTGCTGAGGCTGACTATACATTCACTACTTGGCTGTAGAGTTCAGGGTAGGTGAAAGCCGCTGCTGTGGTTTGAACATCCTTCTCTGATTTTTTGGCAGCTTTTCCCTCTTTTTCTCCTGGAGCAGTCCTGCATCTAAACTTGCTCTCTCTCTTCTGGCCTGACCGTTTCTAAAGGTGTTCACAGATTGTCTCAAATCTCTTTTGAGCCGAACAGCAGTTGACAAGATGAGACGATAGGGGAGGGGTTTTGTGAAATGCTCTGTTCAGCACAGGTGGAACATTTTTCTTCGATACGCAAACAGTGGCTCTCGTAGGAAAGGCTATTGCGTGTAAAAGGTGAACTTTGATGGGCCAAGACCTGAGTTCAGATCCTGTTTTTCCCCTGCAATTCTAATCATTACCATCTACAGGTGTATGCGGTGTTCACTGACCTAGTGTGAGTGAGTCCATCAACAATAGTGACAGAGACCTGAGTTCAGGTCTTGGCAGGTATGTAAAGGAAAAAGTTACTAGTTGTAGGGTGACAGCCTCAATTACCTGAATATCATGGGGAGAGGCACTGAATGATTTCAGATAATCAAGGGTTTGGATAATTAACAAATGTTAATGAAGGGTGGAGACCTTTCTCTGATAACCCAAACTTCCTGGTAACTGCCCCATAGTTTGGTTTAAGGTGTATTCGTTTAGAACAGTGACTCTCTACACTGATCTTTTATGATCGTTCAGAGAAAACAAACAGCTTCCTTTGCTCGCTGTTCTCCACTAAAGCCAACACCATGCCAGTATGCACCACTGGGATATTAATTAAAATGAGAAGCAACTCTCCTGGGAGTGTCTCAGTGAGCTAACAAGTTTAATGCACACACGAGAACAAAGGAAGACAATGGTGAGGTGGGGTGGCCTGCACACAGACCTGTGTATTAGGAAGTTGTGAGTTCTGATCCCACCTCTCCAACAAACTTGCTCCATCGCCATAGGCAGTTGCTTCGTCTCACCTTGCTTCAGTTTTCCCCTCTGTCACACAGGGGTGAGGCTTACTCCCTCCCTGGAGTGTTGTGACAATGAATTGGTTAATATTTGCACAGCACTTTGTGCATGTGCTAACCAGTGCAGTTACTAGAACCCAATGCTAAAGAGTGCAAGTCAGTCACTAGCCAGTGAATTGGATACACAGATTGAACAAGTGATTGATAAACATACACATGCTAGGAACGAGAACAAAATTAGAAAGACTCAAGGGGTATGCATGGATGTGTCTCGCAAACACAAACTCCTGCTGTGCATGCTCAATGGAAGAAGCAATAAGGACATAGATGTGCAAAGCACAATATTAACAATAGCTCCTGAGCTAGGACTGTGTTGATGGGCATCTATCTCTAGAGGGGCCTGGCCTGGCCTGTGAGTCTTGGAGAAATGTCCAGGTAGGTAAGTGGGTAAATGTTGCACACAGGAGGCTATGTTAAAAGAATGTCAAGCTTGCAAAGCCAAGTGTTCAGTGTTAGGAGATGCAGAATGAAGGTTGCCCGTGCAACCTTAATTCAGCCCCCGGCTGCCTATGTATTAAGTTAATCCAGTAAAAGATATTACCTCACCCACCTTGTCTCTCTGTGTATTACATGTTCACAGGCTCGTCTTTGCACACGACCCCGGTCTCATGCAGTGCACAGGATGGACGGTGCTCACGGGATGGGTAGCTATTCAATATTCAATATTTAATTCAGTGTGTGGCCCCAGGCCTTCTTTACCACCCAGGATTCAAACCTGCTCTGAACACAGAATTATTAGTTTCCTTGTGGGCTTTTCAGTGGTGCTCATCACTGCGGCATTTGAGTACTCCACAAACATTTATCTTCACAGCACCCCTGTAAGCCAAGCGGCAGGGTTTACACATGGGGAATAGAGGCACAGAGGGCCAGATTTTTAAAGATATCTGCACACTAGAGAAGCAGATAGGACCTGATTTGCCAGTGTACTTAGCACTGTAATTTCAACCACCGCTCCAATCAACTCCATCTGCAGCTGTGAGCACTTAGCACTTCTGCCAATCAGACCCCAGAGCTCAAACCAGGCACCCAGAAAATAAGGAACACAAGTTAGTAGCCACCTGTGAAATATTTGATGTAAGTGACTTGCCCAGCATCACATAGGAGCTTTGTGGCAGAGGCAGGAATAGAATCCAGTTCCTCAGGGGACCATTCAGCTGCCTTCACTATGAGACACCCCCCGCCTTCTCTTCCTGCAGTTCCACTGTTTCATTCACTATCCAGCTTCTGCAACGAATGAGGCAGGGGTCCTAAACAGAGAACAGCCTTGTTAACAATGCAGCCCTGATTCATCCCCTGGGCAGCATCCAAACTATGCACTGAATTGTGGGAAAAAAACACTACGTGACTAAACACTGTATCATAAAGAATAAACCCCAGGGGGACACATTAAGGTTGCATGGGCAACCTTAAATTTGGCATTTCTGAACGTTGGAGTGCTTGGCTTTGCAACCTTAATAATGTTTTTTTAATGTAAGGGGTTTCATGTACAATTCCCTAAGTTTTTAAAAAAGCAAGCAAAGAGACAAAGGATGTTCTATCATGCAGCATCATATTGGCACCCACATAAATCATCAGCAGGGTTGGACCCTTTAGATCCACCACACAGACCTCTGCTGCTTGAGCAAACAGAGTAACTGGCAGCAGTAGAAGGCTGTTATTATTTTTGTGGACCAGCCACTAGAGGGGGCTGCACACACTGCAAGCAGCTTTCACAGATATTTGCTGGCAGCAGAGGAAGGCTGAGACTCAAGAATCCTGGATTCTGTTCCAGGCTCTGGAAGGGAGTGTGCTCTAGGCTTTCAGACTTTTCTGTCCCTGCTCCCCTCCTAACCTGCCCCCTTCTGCCTCTGCCCCCTACCATGTCCTTACATCAGCCTATCCCTTTCTGTCTCCCTCAGTGTCTGTCCCCCTCCTGCTCTGCTCCTATCCCCTCCTGGCCCCCTGCCTGTTTCTCCCCTTTCCCCCTTTGAATCTGGCTGCTTCCTCCTTATCCACTCTGTCTAGAACAGGGGTCTCAAACACGCGGCCCATGGGCCGCATGCGGCCCGTGGGGTTATTTTCTGAGGCCCGCGAGCCCCTCGCAGCCCCCCCCCCGCCCTCCCCCAGTGTTTACCTAGAGCGGCTCCGGACGGACGTGCACTGGGGGCAGGGCAGGCTCCCTGCCTGCCTGCCCTGCCCGGCGCCACTCCGGGAAGAGAAGGGAGGGCAGAGGGGCTGTGTGTTGCTGTTGCTTCAGGCAGCGCCCCCAGCAGCTCCAATTGGTCGGGAACGGGGAACCGCGGCCAATGGGAGCTGCTGGGGGCAGAGCCTGAAGCAACAGAAACACACAGCCCCTCCGCCCCCCCTTCCCCACGTTCCAGCCTCTTCCTGGAGCAGCACGGGGGCAGGGCAGACAGGCAGGCAGGCAGGGAGTCTGCCCTGCCCCTGGTATGTGCCAGGCCAGATCCTGCCCCCCGAACTCCTCCTGCAGCCGAACCCCCTGCCCTGAGCCCCCTGCCGCATCCTGCACCCCGAACCCCTGCCCTGAACCCCCTGCCTCACCCCGCACTCCTCTTGCACCCCAACCCACTGCCCTGAGCCCCCTGCCGCATCCCGCACTCCTCTTGCATCCCAACCCCCTGCCCTGAGCCCCCTGCCGCACACTGACCCCCTGCTGTACCCCTCACCCCTCCTGCACCCCATACCCCAACTCCCTGCCCTGAGCCCCCGCCACACCCCACACCCCTCCTGTGCCCCCTGGGGGCAGGGGGGGGCAGAGTTGGGGTGGGGATTTCAGGGAAGGGGTTGGAATGGGGGCAGGGAAGGGGTGGGAAGAGGCAGGGCAGGGGCAGGGCCTCATGGAAGGGGTGGAGTGGGGGCCGGGCCGAGGGCGGCGGGGGGAGGTGTCAGTTAATGCGGCCCTCGGGCCAATGTACTAGTCCTCATGTGGCCCTCGTGGTCATTTGAGTTTGAGACCCCTGGTCTAGAAGACAGCAGGGGAAGCATGAGAGCAGTGGAAAGACAGTCTCAGTGCTCTCAGGTCTGGGGTGTGGTACCACAGCGGCCCTTGGCCACTGGAAGAAGGAATTGCAGGAGAAGAAGGATGGAGCATGCTCAGGGGCTGGCTGGGGATGGTGCATGCACAGACTGTCAGCACACTGGAGCTGTGTAGGGATACAGCATGCTCTGCCCAGATGGAATCTTTGGAGAACTTTGCTGCCAAACTCCAACAATCCTCTACTTGAGTGTATGCAAACCACCATTTCCAGAGGCTTATAACTTGGCCAGATTTGGGTGGGGTTTTCATTGGAACAGCAAAAAGGTACATCCCTGACCTCAGGGCAAACCCCCTTCCACTGCCAGATTTCAAGCATGGAGGTGCTAAAGCTTCTCAACAAAATGGATGTAAGAGTTTTTCAATATGGGGAAAACAAAGTATTTTCTCCAGCTTTGTTCTCAGCACCAACAGAACCATTTTTGCTTAAACTAAAAAAAAAAGGGCCACCCAAAACCAAATAAAAGAGTCAGGCTGAGTCAGACACCTAGCCTGGGTGAACAGCTAAGTGTGGCAAAGTTATAATCAACTTTGAAGAAAAAAAGCCTCATAATGGAAAGTGTTGGGGGAAAAAAAGGCCGTATAGACTCATAAGCCAGAAGGGACCATCGTGATCATCTAGTTTGTCCTCCTGCACATTGCAGGTCACAGAACCTCACCCACCCACTCCGTAACAGACGCTGAGTTACTGAAGTCCTCAAATCATTATTTCATGACTTCAAGTTACAGAGAATCCACCATTAATACTAGTTCAACCCAGCAAGCGACCCATGCCCCATGCTGCTGAAAAAGGTGACCCACCGCCAATCTGACCTGGGCGAAAATTCCTTCCTGACCCCAAATATGGCGATCAGTTAGACCCTGAGCATGTGGACAACACACACTAGCCAGACACCTGGGGAAGAATTCTCTGGAGTAACTTTTAGTGTCCCATCTCTGGCCATTGGAGATATTTGCTGCAAGCAGTCGCAGATCAGCTACATGCCATTGTAGACAGTCCCATCATACCATCCCCTCCATAAATGTATCAAGCTCAGTCTTGAAGGCAGTTAGGTTTTTTTCCCGCACTGCTCCCCTTGGAAGGTTGTTCCAGGACTTCACCCCTCTGATGGTTAGAAACCTTCGTCTAATTTCAAGCCTAAATGTATTGATGGCCAGTTTATATCCATTTGTCCTTGTGTCAACATTGGCACTTAAATAACTCCTCTCCCTCCCTGGCATTTATCAATCTAATGTATTTGTAGAGAGCAATCATATCTCCCCTCAGTCTTCATTTGGTTAGGATAAACAAGCCAAGCTCCTTGAGTCTCCTCTCGTAAGGTAGGTTTCCATTCCTCGGATCACCCTAGCAGCCCTTCTCTGCACCTGTTCCAGTTTGAATTCATTTTTCTTAAACATGGGAGACCAGAATTGCACACAGTATTCCAGATGAGGTCTCACCAGTACCTCGAATAATGGTGTTGACACTTCCCTGTCTCTACTGGAAATAACTCACCTGATGCATCCTAGGATTGCATTTGCCTCTTTCATGGCCACATCACATTGGCAGCTCATAGCCAATGGAAAGTGTCAGGCAACCTTAACTGTAGGATTTGCTGCAACTCTGCCTATAATACTCAGTGCAGCGGCATGGCGTTGCTGCATTAGGCTCCTCTGTCGAGTCATGAGACTTGAAAGGGTCAGTGTACCTTGCTTGACTGGAAAAGACTCAACCTCCTGCATCCAGAGCTGGACCCAGGGTTGGAACCTCCCTCCCAGAATGAGAGGGGTTTTACAGATCTGCAAAGTTCAGCTGGGGATCTGGTTAGAGTCGTAACATACCTAGAGTCTGGATGTGAGGCTTTGGTTCAGGCCCCTCTCTGTAAAGACGGAGAGTGTGCAATTTGACTACTGGATGGGATCAGGCAGACGTCAAACATAAAGAGCTCCCTCCACTCGCATTCAGCCACACGTCTGCAAACAGAGACATTCTCCGTCTGTGCACGGCTGGCTCCCGCTGCTCTCTGACACACTCTCTCATTACCCCACCCATGCTGCTTGGAGACGCAAGGACACCATTAGCAGGACAGTTGAACTTCAGTGGCCTTCAGCGTGGGCTGCCGACGCTCAGCACCTTTCAGGATTAGGTCCTTCAAGTCTAATTTCCTGTGCAGAATGCAAGGGGCCCAATTCTGAAGTCAATTGCAGTTACTCATGTTCTGCCCAGGAAGAATCAGACCCAAGGAGAAGAACGTCTGGAAGACCTGCTTGTGCACTGTCTCTCTCTGTCCACAGTTCAGCCTTCCAATCCAGCCGGACTTCCATTCTTTAGGCCATTAAAGATGAATGGATGAATACTCAACTGCTTGTGCCGTGTGTGCTAACCTATGCTTCCCCCTGGATCTGCTCCCTACTCTTTTACATGGGGTCACACCGCGCCGGTTTCAGGAACAGCTACGTTTCGAAGGGCCCTTGTGCTGGAGAGCAAGTTTTCACAAGATCATAAAAAATGGGAGCATCTTAAAGGAGCCCTGGGGCAGCGTGCTGCCTTTGCTCTGCCTTCTCCTTGCTGTTTATGGAAACGGAGACGGGAACGCGGCCCAAATTATAGCGGGAAATCAGCGTACGGCTCCTGTGGGAAAAGATCTTCTCCTGCGTCGCTAGTGAGATTAGGCTTCTGCAGGTATGGCTTAGGAGAGTCTTGTAACCAGGATGATCATTGATAAGATGCTGGTTCCTGCACTGATGGCCTCGAGAGACGGAAGTACTGTACTGTGAAGCCATGGAAACGGCAAGGCTAGGTGCTATGCTCTAATTGGGCCACTTCTCCTCACATCACAGCAGCACAGGCAGGTATGCCGCGATCTTTTTGTGTGTCTAAAATAGCAGGCTGCAGCGACGGTGCCCTGCCTTCAACAGCCATTAGACAGATTTACAGACTTGCCTCAGATTGAAGCGGGGCGTTCGCCTAATGGGATTTGCATCCGGCTGCAGCGCGAGCCCTTCCAGCCGTGCCTTTGAGTCACCCCTCTGCATTATGGCTGGGTACTCGCTGCATGCATGTCACACTTAAAAAAATTGGACACAGCTGGGCAGGGGGGAAGGAATCTAATTCACTGGCAGAATGCACTCCTTGTTTAAGGAGTTCCACAAGAGAAAGCACCCAAAGTCTCCTTTACAGGAACAGAACTTAAACAGCGTATTACTGTTTGCCCAGAAACATAGGCCCACAGGCCCATGAAATTGTCAGGCTGTGCGAAGGCAGGGTCAGTTCCTCGCCACAATCACTTACAATATTCAACGCATTGATTAAGCACTATTTGGACTGAATCTCCCTTTCCCTCCCCTGCACTTGGGGGCTGCCCCACTTCACGCCCCCCCACTGGGCTCTGCACATCTGTATCCAAGGGGAAGCCAAAAACCAATCAGGCGCGATCCGAGTCCCTGAGTGACAAATGCGCTCGGAAGCTGGAATTTATTCCTGTAAATATGTTTGCATTATTTAAAGCATTTTGATAAATCATAATAGGAGAGACATCTGCTGTCAAAACTGCAAACTGCATTCATGCCTAAGGCTAAAATTGGAAGAGGTTCTGCCTCAGAAAGCTTGTCAAACTTAGGGGAGCACTGCAGATTTTGAGGGGGAAGAGAGATCTTCCCAGCAGGAATTAAATGCACAGAGTTAATATTAACTGAAGTGCTTTATCCCAGGCGTGGCCCACTGGAAACGTGCCCTTTTGTGTCACTTTATTTGGTGCTTTATCCTTTGGATCAGGCCACTCTCTTGATTTTCTTATTCCCAAAGGCAAAGGCTGCATAAATTCCCTCCATGCATTCCAGTGATATGCACACAAGTGCTTGCCCGCCATCCAGCCGCGTGTTCCAAAGGCGAGCGAGCTGCTGTCAGCGTGCGTGCACATCTCATTGCAGAGGGCTCACCCTTGAACATGCCTCCTTCGGTGTTAGTCCTCGGAATTAATGTCTCCTAAGCCTGATGGCATTTGAAAGTCCCCAAAGCCGAGATTAACTCCTTGGGGTGGGAGTCGGTGGCATGCGTCGTCGCCAGCGCCGGGCTGTGGTTCTGGGTTAGGCTGACTCACAGCGTCACAAGATTAATTGCCATGCGTTCCAGGAGGTTTATCACTGCCACCCTCGGCTTCACAGATCTCCCCGCTTGCCACCGCAGCTTTCCTTGCTTTGTGCGTGTGTATAAAATTTCCTAAGAGAGCATCAGTGAGGAGGCGCGTAATCACTTACCAGCCAAAATCTACCCTGTGCAGAAGCGTGACATTTCTGCAGGCATCTGCGCTGCACAAGGGAGCCCGTTACCAGGCCCTTAATCTGCGGAGAAGCAACTTTAGCAAAAAATAACCTTCGAGGGGCAGGTATTTTACCTCTGTGCCTTTTGGAGACAGTTCAGCCTAGCAGGCCAGGCACCAGATGGGGAGTCAGGATAGTTGGATTCTGTTCCCAGCTTCGCCACTGACCTACTGAATGGCCTTGGGTAAGACACGTCACTGCTCTGTGCCTCACTTCCCCCCCGGGAATATAGGGGTGATAAGGCTTTCCCACCTTTGGAAAGACCTTTGAGATCTGTAGATGAAAGGTGACCTATATGTGAGGAGTACGATGCATCTTATTGCTACAGGTGGTTCCTTTTTCAAAGCCTGCTTTGATCCTCATGGCATTGTTAATTGCCATGTACTTGTTCTTGCAGTGAGAGTCATGGTGGCTTTCATGCACAAACGCTCCTCCTAGCTGTTTCTTGAGCTGCAGTAGTATTGACAATTATTGAAATTTTTTTTTAATGAGTTTGGTGGTCATGAGTCCTGCTGGACTGGCAGCCCTGGGACCTGAAATCCTCTCTGTACAGAACTGGCATAGCATGGGGGGCAGCAGCACACGCTGCCTCACAGCTCCTTGCCAATGTGCCTAAGTCTCAAGCTGCGAGGATCATCTTGGAGGGTCAAAGGTTAACTCATTCTCCATATCCCATTGAATCATTGGCTTCTCTACAGAGCCTACAAAGAAGGGAGACAGATAGTTTCAAGATTAGGGACATCCAGCCAGTAGGAACTGGGACGCCCATCAATTCATTTCCCATAAACCACCAGATAGGCATCAGATGGTAACAACTGTGGGTCACTTCTGCTGCAGCTAGAGTCACACCAGGAATGCTGTGCTGAAAGGCTCCATGGCAGATCTTCAAACTGATTTTGATAACAGTTAGGTGCCTAGCCCCTTTGAGGAGCTGGGCCCATCTCCCTACACTAAGCTCCTAAGACATCCCCTAGCATTGACAAGCGTCGTGACTGTGACAAACATTATTCTTTCAATAATTAGTGTCCTGCTGAATCTCCAGGGTCCTGACAGCTAATTCATCTCTTGGAAGATCCTGAAAAATATCTGGAATATATTTAATAGTTTGGAAACCAGTTAAATGGAATTTATGGTCCATCCTGGATTCTCTGTCAAATCAGATTCTTTAGGGAGCTTGGTGCTCTTGGATATTGCAAGTCATTCTAGTCCGATAGTAGATTATTTTGATCATAAATATTTGCCCCATCAAACAAAATTTGATAGTTTACGTTAATAATGGGTGACTTCAGAAGGTTCATTGTTTCATTCAGGGTAAGCTCACAGAAGTCTTATAGGAACCTCCTAAAACTCCAAAACCAGGATTGAGAGTCTTGTGGAAACAGGCCAG
The DNA here is from genome assembly GCF_002925995.2 of Terrapene triunguis. Classification (NCBI taxonomy): domain Eukaryota; kingdom Metazoa; phylum Chordata; order Testudines; family Emydidae; genus Terrapene; species Terrapene triunguis. The sequence goes on along the minus strand of NW_020665189.1, from coordinate 5,510,461 downwards.
CTTGAGAGAATTGCAATTCCGCCTGGCACCTGTTGGGGTGGAAGTGTTGTGGGAAGAACCTTGCGCAAGGTATTCTGGCACATTCGCTTCTGGTGCCAACTGCAGTCAGGAAACGCAGAGCCTCGAAAAGGGAACCAAAAACTTAATCCAACCATTCGGAATGCCAGAGGTTTGGCTCAAGTTCTGGGTTTCTCTGGCTCATTTGTTTCTACCCAACATGTGAAGTGATTGAGAGAATGTCACACTCTTCACCTGGTAAACGACAATAGTTCACCTTAATATTCTCCATCCATCCCTACCACCACCCCGATCAGCGTATCTCCAACAGGCAAAACTCGCCAGGGGTTGTATTGCAGTAGTGGGGTCTGTATACTGAACACCCCAGTGTTCAGGAGTGTTCTGGGGTCAGGACTTTGGTTCAGCCCATCAGAGAGATCAGAGCCAGTTGTAACATTTGGACCTGGGTACAGCTTCCAAACCACTGCCCTATAAATATTCAAGACGGTTTGAATTCAGGGTTATGGGGCGTGGGCCTGTTCTCTACAAGCAGTTTGCCATTCAACTGCACTCCTCTCTGATCACTAGAGTTAAAAGTGAGAAGACAGATGGAAGAGAAGGTCCACAGTGCTCCTCTGACCCTCTTCTAATCTATCTAGCAACCTCACAAGCTTTTCTGGTTCTTTGGGGCTTGATTAGTGGTCTACTGGTCCAACCATGTCTTTACAGCCCTAGAAGCTGATTTTCTGACTGTACTGACAGTTCCTAACCTTCCAAAACTCACCCGGACATTTCCAATGCTCCTCTTCCAAGTTTCCCAACCCCATAAACTATCAATCCAGGCATTTATGTCACATGCATCGATGAGCCCTAATTTTCTTGATATTCCCCCAGCTACCTTCAGTGCCAGATTTGCCTTTGCATTGTTGTGTGATGTAGTATTATATGCTAAACACTGTTGGGCTGTTGCAATACTTGTATGGGAGATCTCTAAGGAGTACTGTAGGAAGCAGTGCTGGTAATTCATAACAGAGCACTCTTGCCATTAGATCAGTGCCTCAGCATAGGGATGGGGAAATTATGCTTCTGAAGGTACTGACTTTGGGATGAGAAATAAAACTGAGGTCTCGCGCGCTCATTGTCAGTAAAGATCCCAGGGTAATTGCATTCAGCCCCCTAACATTCCCCCTGAAGTTTTCATTGTATGTGGCACTCTTCAGTCCCTGTCCTAAACTGGTTTGTGATGTTACTGTGGTCCACTAAACAGCTGATGCTCCAGAGGTGGCTGCATTCAGCAGTGGATAAAGTAGTCCCACTGGGTAGACAGGAATCTAGCTTGCAGTTGATAGAGCAGTTTGAGGTGCTCCAGGATGCAAGGTGCTATCTAAATGGCAGATGGTTATTATCCCATGCTTCCCTGGCCCTAACCTTTGGATGCTCTGCTAATCCTCTTTAGTGCTTGTCTCACCCTCTTAAATATTCCCTTGACTGTCTGATGTCTCTGGCCCTCTGTGGTGCTGCCAGCCACCTTTGATCCTCCCCTGAATCCATCCCAAGCTCTCTGCCATTCACCTGCCTTCATACCACGTTCACACGGTGCTTTCTCCTGCGTTTCTCCTGCGCCACCTCTCGCGGTGCTGGACAAAGTACATTGTAGGGGAGGAGCCTTTGAAAGGATTTGGGGGTTGGTTTGGGAGTTCCCAGACTCCCAACGGGCAGTGTCTAGCAATCATATGACTTCAGTTCTGTGCACACTTCTCACGCTTAGATTCCTCCCTGGATATGTTGCCAGATCCTCAGATGATGCAAATTGGTGTAGCTTTATTGACCTCAATGGAGCCATGCTGATTTACACAGCTGAGGATCCAGCTCATTTAATTGCACTGCAGTGATGATCCCAGAGTGCCTCTGACTCGCAGGGATAATCTCACCCTTATTTAGTTCCTCTGTGTTCTACGTTAAAAGCCGGCTAGACACTCAGACAACGTTTTAAATACAAGCGTTTCTATTTTACCCAGTTCACGCCTTGAGCCTGCTTCCTTCGCGATGACCCAGTCCTCTGCTTGTGACCTCACAGTTGAGTCCACAGAGCTAACTGCGGACATCCTCACTCAGTTTGAATCTAGCCTTCAATTGTCTTCAGTGGGGAGTTTGACTGAGGCCATGACCTCCGCTTCCAATCTGTGCTGCTGAATAGTGACGTCACAGACTTGGGAGAAGACATCACTGAATGACTCAGCCCAGGCTGGTTAGACTGGATGGGCATTTACTGACAGATCAGTGCAGCGTTGCAACGTTCATCTGCAGAGCGGTTCCCGTGCAAGCTTTTAGATCCCTGCGCTCTGATTGATGTACCCGCTATCCCGGCTTTCCCTTCCATGAACAGTAGGGGGTAATCATTCACCCTCTGCTTGCTGCAGGGATCCCCCTAGAGATATTAGTCCCCCCGGTGTATTCTGCTGAACTATGATATCACGGTGACCAGGTGCAAGGCAGGGCAGCCATGTTTGTCCACCTTTACGCCCTTGTGGTGCTGGAGGGACCTTGGCAAATGGCCGACGTCCTCAGTCACCAAGAGCCTCTCGGGTTCGGACCGTTTGAGTTCTGAGAACCTCTGGAGGAGCGAATGCTGAAATGGCTGAGCCACTCCATCCTTCTACAGGGAGTGAACGCCCAACACTGGGAAGTGCTGCAGTTTTCCTTCAGCTACCCAATAGTGCATCAGTTCCTGCTCCGTTTCCTTCAGGCTGGGGGGACTCAAACTGTGCTTTCCTTCACTGCATTCCAGGGGCTTGATACTGTGGAGGGCTCTGAAGGGTTCCCTCAGACATGCCCTGAGACAGTTAGTTCAGCCCAGCATTTCCCAGCCTGTGGGCTGTGTAGCAGGCCTGCATGTTACCCTGCAGCCCTTGCTGCAAGGACCTTAGCAGAGTCACCTTTGCAGTAGCCAGGCCGAAACAACAAGCCATTAAAAATGAATGATTTCACTCCTGGCCCACTGCGCACGCGGGGTCTAAACCAGTGGCGTAGCCAGGTTCTAAGAGCAGGGGGAGCGAACACAGAAAAATAGGCACCACCCGCTGTGAAGCAGCGAAGAAGAAAAAAAAAGAAAAACCCAAGTCTTGCCGAAGAACCCGCCGCGCCGAATTACCCACCGCTGAATTGCTGCTGAAGACCTGGAGCGACTGAAGCACCCACTGCTGAATTGCTGCCGAAGACCCGGAGCTGCCTGTGGGAAACCCGCGCTGGAGCCGCAAGGTAGCAGGCGCCTCCCAGCGGGCACAGGGAGGAGCGTCACCCGGCCGCCACAAAGCGAGGGCAGGGGGAGCAGGAGCCGCTGCCGCAAGATGCACACAGCGGAGCCCGAAGACCCGGACATGCTGGGAAGCGCTGAGTGAGTGCTCAGGGAAGCGGCTGCTCCCCCTGCTCCCCCCAGCTATGCTACTGGTCTAAACCTAATCAATGGTTTCAGTAGGAACCAGATCATGACCCTCCCCACAAATGCCTCTCAAGGAAGCCACAAAGCTGGCATAGCTGGTCACCCCACGGATTGCCCTGGTGTGGGGGAAATCCTTGTGTAGCATAGGGCCACTGGCTCTTTGCTACCCGCTCCTGCATCTCCGGAGTGGGGGGTATGTTGGGAGCACCATGGGGAAGAGAGGCCGTGGCTGGAGTGCCCTTGTGATCTAGTGATTTGTAGCTGCCCATTGGGGGCAGTTGCAGCCAGGCACAGGTTAGAGTAGCCCTGATGAGGATTAGACCCTGAATGTAGGTGTAGGGGAGTGTAAGTGTGGTTTAAAGGAGCTATGCTTCATTCAGCACAGAACCTAAAGGACTGGGGAGAGCAGCAAAGACTTGAGCCCTGCATTACGACGTGCTTTTTGTTGATACTGATCCTCTAGATACAGAATATAGACATTTCTGTATTTAAAATATCCTGCATCCACAATTCCTCCAGTTGCCGTGCATTCGTGGCATAGTAACGGACTACTCCTGTGAAAATGCCCCATAACGCTAGGCCATCATAGCCAAATGCACATCTCGTCCAATGCAGCCTGCACGTCACATTTCCGAGAGGCCTTTACCGATGTTCCCACCCACGCCGCATCACCCCAAAGACCCTCACATAAGGGAAAAGACCACCACTGCATGAAGAAACACTGCGCCATACGCACACAATGCAGGTGGGCATGATATGGCTTGAGGAGATGGAGGCCACATCATTGCACTTCCCCAGACAAAAAAGTTAACAAAGCTGGTCCTCAGATTGAGAGCACATCTCCCTATAGTGGGAGTTCAAAACCTTACAAGAATGTTGTAGTACCAAAAAAAGCATACATTGTTAACAGGGAGGGTAATTGCCCACTGGAACAATTTATCCAGGGTCATGGTGGATCCTCCGTCACTGGCAATTTTTAAATCAAGATTGGATGTTTTTATAAAAGATCTGACCTAGGGATTATTCCGGGGCAGGTCACTGGCCTGTGTGATAACGGGGGTCAGACTAAATGGTCACAAGGGTCCCTTCTGGCCTTGGAATCTATGAAAAATACATCCAGACATTAGACACCCAGAGTTCAAGTTAACTTACTATTAATTGTGGCTTTTAGAGGTCCTAGCCCCGCTGGGAGCCCCGCTGTGCTGGGCGGTGCACAAGAGACAGCCCCTGCCCTGAGGAGGTTACAGTCTAAATAGACAAGAGCTCAGAGTGGAAACAGAGGCACAGACAGCTGAAGTGACTGGCCCAAGGTCCCCCGGAAGATAAGTAGCAGAGCTAGGAACAGGACACGGGTTTCATGGGCCAGTGTCTTGGATGCTAAACTCCACTGCTTCTCTAAAAGGAGAGCCACTCTTGGAGAGTCTTGAGATGCAGATGCAGGCACAGGGAGGGATGTCTCATTCCTAGAATCATTTGCAGAACACACTAATTATTCACTGCGATAGCTCCGGAATGCCAGGTCACAACTGGATGAGTCATGTCCTTGGAAGAGAGGCAATCCATTATACAATGCACAGTTAGACTGTGGAACTCATTGCCACAGGATGTCATTGTGGCCAAGAATTTAGCAAGATTCAAGGTGGGATTGGACAGTTGTATGGATAACAAGGATAACCATAGATAGAATAGCAAATGCTAAAAAAGGGGTGTGAGAAAAGGAGATTAAACCTCTGGCTTCAGGGCTGAACCTCTCTCTAACTATTAGGGGATTGGTTGATACCTTCATGGGGCCAGATTATTCCACAACTACCTACTGTGCGGTTCTTGCCCTTGTTGGAGACAGGATATTGGACTAGCAGGATCTTGGGTCTAATCCAGTCTGGCAATTCCTAGGTTCCTATGTACCCTACCTCCCCCATGTGTAAGTCCCACCCACAAATCCCCCAAAAACAAAACAGAGAGTTCAGCATAAGGAATAGCACAAGATTTAATGACTACTAACCTTCTGTGCCAGGGCCTGCTCATCTAGGGGCATGGGTGCAACTCAGTGGAGAAATCTGAAATGGCAATTGTGCTGCCACCAGGTGCACACAAACGGGACTGCAAGAGCAGCATTTCTTCTGTTCGTTCATTGACAGCACAGCTCTAACAAGGAACTCGTTCTTCTTTTAAGGATTTCTGGAAAGAATTCAGGGCAGAGATGCCTGCTGTAGTCACAAACGGCGATAGGTGCTGTTAACAGAATGGCCCTATTCGCCAAATGTATTATGGGGACTAGTCGTGCAGTGGCTGTTAAGGACTAGCTGTGACCTGTTGCCCAGTGATAGGGTTCTAGTTTCTCTGATTCTATGAGCTCCCGGCCCACACAGCAGCGTGAGCGTTTTGACTCACAGACGACCCTGCTCCATTGTGCTTTGTCAAATCTAAATGGGTTGAAGCCAGGGCTGTTCAGAGATTCCATTTGTGCAAGTATTTTGCTGCATCACCATAGAGCTGCCAGATGGAATATTTTGGAATCCTTCCTCGCTTGGCCTACCCCAGTGGTTCGCAACATTTCTGGGCTCAGGACTAGGGTTGCCAGGTGTCCGGTTTTCAACTGGAACGCCTGGTCGAAAAGGGACCCTGGCGGCTCTGGTCAGCACTGCTGACTGGGCCGTTAAAAGTCTGGTCGGTGGCAGGCTCTCTACCTGCTGTGGCTCTGCACAGGTCCCGGGAAGCAGCCGGCATGTCCACACTCCGGCTCCTACATGTAGGGGCAGCCAGGGGGTTCCGTGAGCTGCCCCCTCCCCAAGCACTGCTACTGCAGCTCCCATTGGCGGAGAACCGCGGCCAATGGGAGCTGCAGGGTGGCGCCTGTGGATGGGGCAGCACGCAGAGCTTCCTGGCCACACCTCTGCATAGGAGCCGGAGGGGGGACATGCTGCTGCTTCCAGAAGCTGCTTGAGGTAAGTGCTCCCTGGAGCCTGCATCCCTCATCTCCTCCTGCACCCCAACCCCCTACCCCAGCTCTGATCCCCCTCCTGCCCTCCAAACCCCTCAATACTAGCAAGGAGCCCCCTCCTGCACCCCAACTCCTCAGCCCCAGCCCCACCCCAGAGTCTGCACCCCCAGCCAGAGCCCTCACCCCCCACACACCTCTGCCCCAGCCCAGAGCCCCTTCCTGCACTCCGAACCCCACGGCCCCCTCCTACACCCCAAATCCCTCATCCCCAGCCCCACACCAGAGCCACACCCCCAACTAGAGCTCTCACCCCCCCGCACCCCAACCCCCTGCCCCAGCCCAGAGCCCCCTCCCGCATCCTGAACCCCTCATCCCTGGCTCCACGCCAGAGCCCGCATTCCCAGCTGGAGCCCTCACCTCCTCCTCAACCCCAAACCCCTGAGCCAGCCCAGTGAAAATGAGCGAGTGAGTGAGGGGGGATGGAAGGAGCGGGGCTGGGGCCTCAGAGAAGGGGCAGGGCCTCGGAGGAGGGGTGGGGCAGGGCAAGGGTGTTCGGTCTTGTGCGAGTGGAAAGTTGGCAACACTACTCAGGATCCATTAGTAAATGTTTATGGCCTGTTGCGACCGTGGAGGTGGAGGTCCTGGGGTGGTTTCAGTCAGATCCTGCTCCCCGAGGCATTGAGTCCTGCCCAGCACTCACCCCACAGTGGCGGCTCCTGCAGCTCCTGTGCTGTAGGGCTGGCTGAGCTTAGCTCTCTGCTCTGGGCGTTGCAACCTCTGGGGTTGCAGCGCTGCTCAGGTTTGGCCTTGCCCACCTTTGTGAGAGTGGAGCTGTGACCTGGCTCATGGGGTACAGAGCCACACACTCAAATTTGGCTTTCCTGGACTCCCGTCATAACGACTGGGCCAAACCTGAGTGGTGCTGGGATCCCAGAGGTTGCAGTGCCTGGAGCAGGGAGCCCAGCCAGCCCTGTGGGACAGACAGGATCCTCCATGCGATCCTTTGAAACATTCTGACAATCCAATTTTGGGTCCCGATCCCCGGGTTGAGAAACCCTGGCTGCCATTATGATACAATTCACCATTCTAGCGGCAATACAATCCCTCTGCTCCATTCAGGGCCAGCTCCAGGGTTTTGGCTGCCCCAAGCAGCGATCGCAATCGTGATCTGCGGCGGCAATTCAGCGGGAGGTCCTTTGCTCCGAGCAGGAGTGAGGGACCGTCCGCCGAATTGCCGCCGAACAGCTGGACGTGCCGCCCCTCTCCGAAGTGGCCGCCCCAAGCACCTGCTTGGTAAGCTGATACCTGGAGCTGGCCCTGGCTCCATTTGAGCATTCTCCCCAAAATACACTTTACAAACCCAAGGGTCTTCTCCATCAGCCCCAGCTGAGATCAGTTCCAGCTGTGCTCTGGGACTGTGGTGCCGAGAACCTCCCAGACCCCCTTCATCTCAGACTTGAATGTTCACACAGTTATTTTGCAGGTTTCATGTATGTCCAGCTGCAGACGTGAGACTATCTATAGCTCAGGAGAGCTGGCTCCCAGCACCATGACACAGGGCCCGGAAAGGTCTGTGGCAGAGTGCCAGCAGCTCTAAGCAAGAAATGCGGATTGTGCATTGCAAGGCAGTTGCCTACCGGGTCAGTGCTGCCAGCAGAGCTCTCCCGCACGTCAGCCCCTTTTGCGTGCTCACGAGTCTGGGCTGACAGAGATGGCTGAAAGCTGAGCTGTGTTTCAGAGGATACTGGAGGTGACTTGCAGCCCTGGAATCTAAGCCCGGTGAAGCCTTTGAGGGAGACGAGACACTGGGAGGCTGTTGGGCAACAGACCCCACGAGGTGCCCAGAAGAGGGAGCAGAGAGCATTGACACTGGGAGGAAGCAGACCTAAGTGGGCTTTGCCCAGAGGACCTAGCCCCTTGCTGCCAGTGGCTGAGCCCATGCCATCCCCCGAGGCTGGAGGGTTCAGGGCAGCAGCAAATGCCACCTTCATTTTGGTTTGCCTAGAAGCTGGCACGGAACGACTGTCATTAAGCCTCAGTCTGGAATGTGCCCCTCTCACTAGCTGCCACACAATGAAATAGCACCGAGGGGGAAAAGCTAGTGTGTGCACATGGGGGGATCCCAGCTGCCAACCCAGCTCCCTTTGCCTAGGAGGAGGGTGGGGGCACTATCTCCTGGAGGGACCCATGGGAGTCAGGCCCCAACCACTGCAGATGCCAGCTCCTCGAGGGGCACCCCAGTGAGGCAGTCTGGTCTAGTGCCACAAAGCGACAACAGCAATCGCCTTAGTTTTCATTTGTTCTGTAACTGGCTGCTCAGCGGAGGAGCCAGCCCCCCCTTGCAGCAGTCAACCAGCCCTGGCGTACCCCGCACTAGCCCTGCAAAGCAAAGGACTTTGGCATTGGTCCTTCCGGGCCCCCAAAGGCAGTGGGCAGCTCCTAGGAAGACCACGAAGAACCGGCAGAGTACAGAACTGTACACACACAGAACAAGGAGATTGGGCCCTCTGGGGCAGGGACTCAGACGGGTGCAGACAATGGCAGGCTCTCAGCCCTAGCACCCAGCTTCCACTTCCACTTTGCTACCAGAAGTGCTAGGAACATTCTTCCCCCCAGCGAATGGCCGAGATTAGCCCCAACATCTCTATTATCTTCAGGCCGCAGGGAACTCCAGCCGCAGGGTATGTGGGCCCCAAAGGCTGGCACTGTCTCATGGCACGTGCCAACTGGAAACGTGCCTGCTGCTGCAGGCGCAGCGCATTGCAACAGCGGGGAGGCCGGGGCTGAACTGCAGCCTGCTGTGTGCTGTCGCCAAGGAGAGGGAAGGGAGTCAGGCAGGGAGAGGCAGAGAGAGCTGGTGCTGGGCACCTCATGCGGCTCCTCCGACACCTTCACCGCAGTGCAAGATTTCTCCCAAGTGTCACTCGGCGGCAGACAGGGGTTGACGTAGGTGAAATGTCTGGCTGGGAATTGAGCAGCAATGTGACCAGTTTGACGCAGCTCTCTGCACATGGATTTTATGCCACTCAAGTGTCTTTCACTGTCTCCAGACCCTTCCCAGTTTGCTTCTTTCTCCGGATCTCCCCCTCCTGATGGGAATGATGTGACTGGCTTGCCGGGGCGTTTTATTCCCAAGCGGTCTCGACAGTCCTGGACGGATCCCCTCCACCTTCCTGAGCACAACCTCGGAGCAACTGACGAGTCTATGGAAGGATTTGCAAGGCACCTTCTTTGTATATTTGGACAGGACAGGTTGGGAGTGCCACGCACGTCAACTAAGCCATAAGCCATGCTCAGTGCATGAAAAGGGGCCAGGTCTGGTCCCCAGTCTGCTCTGATTAACACCACTGCCCTGGCCATCATGGGACGAGGGTGTCAATCCAGAATTTGGCCCAGTGAGTCTTAGTGTGTTAACTAAAAGCTCACGGTAACCAGGGACACCATAAGGAGCCAGATTCCCCACCCAACTCTGCCCAAGGGCTGGTGAGGCACAGGGGACAGAATCTGGCCTTAGATAGCTCAGCTGGGGAGTCTCCCAGCATGGAGGAGTTCTCAGCAGCTGTAAAGCCAGCGTGGCCAGCTCCCCACAATTCTCCCCACAGCCGATAGCATCCTGGGGCAGGGAGGAGGCATGGCTGGAGCACACTGCATTCTGGCCATCCTCAGCTGGCAGGCTGTGCCTTGGGATGGTCGGTGTGGGTTAGAGCTGCCCCCATTGGACCAGGGCTCAGCAGAGGAAGAGGGAGTTGTAACCATCTCCCCGCTCAGCTAGGATGAGTGGGAATTCAGCACAGTGCAGTATCTGGCCCTGTATCTTTACAGGTATCAGTGACCGTGTTTGGGTCCCTTCAGCTGCTCCCTTTTGTCTCAACTGGCTGTTAACACTGAAACCTATTGATGACAATTATTATTTATTATATAGTTGTACGTAGAGGTCCCAACAGAGATCCAGGACCATTGTACTGGGCACTGCCTACTGGAAGTCAGTCCCTGCCCCAAAGAGCACACAGTTTCAATGGACACAGGGTGGCGAAGTGACCAGCCCAAGATGGAACAGCAGATCTGGGTCAGAGATGGGCTTAGAAGGCAGATTCCCTGTCTCTCAGGCCAGGGCTGGACCTGCTGGACCACACTGCCACCCCCAGACTTCACTGTGGGATTTGGACAGGTAAGTCCGACTACTCTGGGATCGGGAAAGGCCCTTGGGGGAGGGTAGTATTTTGAGCCCAGTCTGACCCCTGCACGCCTATTGCTAGAGAGAGAAAAATTATTCCCTCTAATGGGCTAGAATCTATATAGACCCTGGCACCATAATGCCAGAGCACACAGTAAAGGGGGAGTGTGTCTGGACATACTGAAATAACAACACATTCCCTTTCCAGTTCTAGCGGGGCAGAGGGACACACCACAGAAATACTCAGAAACAGACCGCACTAATATACGGAAATTTAGCCCCGGGCGCGCCACATCCTACAGCATGTGGCTGGAGAGTCGAACAGACAGACATGAAAATGGGCAGTGCCAGACAGGACTCCGAAGCTGGAAGGCCTGCAAGGAAAATGGAATGTCTCTAGTGCTGAGTGGGCATGAAGGGTGTGTCTACGCTGTGCTCGGAGGTGTGATTGCAGCATGGGCAGCTTTCCTCTAGCCAGCATGGCTAAAGACAGCCATGCAGACATGGTGGCATGGACGCTGGCACGGGTGAGGAACCTATGTACCCAGGGCCCACCCTGCTGCATCTTCACTGCTTTGATACCTGAATTAGCTAGATCAATGCTAGCTCGGGCAGGCATGTCGAGAGAAATTTGGGGCCCTCAATATGTTATGTTCACTGGGGCCTCGCCCCTTCCTATTTCATCTCATTTACACAGATGTCAGAGGTTTTTGGGCGGGGCCTCAGCTCAAAGCTCCAGTACAATTGTTCCCCCATTTCCCCCAATCAACCCATTTGGGTATAACCTACATGTGCTGCACTCACGGTGTAGTATGACATACCATGAGTGGGACAAATTCTACTCTCAGCCATCTCATAATGGCCACTGACTGCTGAGCTGTGTGAGGCGTGAGGGCCAGATCTGGCTCTGTGAATTGCATATTGCATGGAAGGATCTCAAAGCACTCTAAGGGCATCAGTTACTTTGGACTCAGCTAGCGCTAGTTGCGCTCACGGCAGAGAATTTCTCCACGCTGGGCGCTGTTTTCTGGTCATGAATTGCAACAGAGACACCTAAATGGCCCCCATCACTGCAGCATCTGAGCACCTTACAACCTTCCACATGTTGATCCTCACAGCAACCTGGGAGGCAGGGATGTACTATAGATTCCAGACAGAGACTTGAGGCCCAGGGCGGCTAATGGACAGACTCACAAAGGCATTTAGGTGCCTACGTTCAAAATTTACATCCTCAAAACCCCTGCCCAGCTGCTGCCTAACTCTGTAGGTGCCAAAACTCCCTAGGCAGGTACATTTCCACCAATAAAGGCCCTCGGGAGCATAAAGATCTGCCATTGGGCATGTGCACGGGCATCTCAGTCCTGATGCCTGGGTGCTGAGCTCACACCTACGCCCGGGGGGTGTCCTCAAAGTAGGCATTTGCCCACCTTTCGCCTCTGGGGCCTGTCCTGGTAGGCTAGGTCAGAGGCTGCCTCATCGATCATCTGGAGGAAGAGGTGGTGCTACCCCATCCCATCCTTTAGCCCAGTGGTTGGAACATTCACCCAGGACGGGGGAGAGCCAGCTTCAAATCCAGGTCTCCTGTATCTCAGGAGAGCACCCTGCCCATTGGACCAGTGACAGGGAGTCCATACCCTATGGATTAGGGCACCCAGCCAGGTTGTGGGACACCCAAGTTCCCATCCTTGTTCCAGTGACTAATTACTTATACTGAGTGGAACAGTTCCAACAGGAGACACTAAGGAGGGACCTGCCCTGGAGCTCAGTGGTTAGGGCCCTTCTGAGACAGGAGATGTAGGTTCAAACCCTTTTGCTACCTCAGGTGGGGGTCAGGATTTGAAACTGAGTCTCCCAGATCCTGCTTGAACCACAGGGCTAGAGGTTCTAGGGGTGGTTGGCAGCACAGCCAGTTTTTTGCAGCAGAGGGTTTAGGGGCTTCACTCCAGGATGGAGTCACAGCTGGAAATCCCCAGCAGAGACAGACACCGACATCTTTCTGAGCGGTGAGGCTTCGGCCATGCCCCTCTCTTCAGCATTTCCTATTGGCTGGCTTAGGCAGCTTCTCACACAGCTTGCTCGCTTGCGGGGATCCCACTCTTCGGCACCTAGCTCTCCCCACCCGTTGTACAGGGATCTTGGGCACCTAGCTCAGGCATGTGGACTCCATTAGGCAGCAGGGCACCTAAAACTGGGCACTGCAATGCTGAGCCCAAGTCCCTGTCCACAAGCTATTGCCTGGGAGGCCAGGATGGCCAGGGCACCACAGGAAAAAAAAGGGGCGGGGGAGGGAGCCAGAGAGAATGTAGGCATACTTACAAAAAGATGTAGCCATATTTAGCTCATCATGATCTGCCACCAGAGCCTTTAGTCCCATTTCTCTGTAGTTCTCTTATCTCTCAGGCAAATCCAAAGTTTCCCAAGGAGGCAGACCCCAGCTGGTGCTCCACAGTCCCCAGACTCAGTACCTTTTACCCAACATAGGCCTTCCCCTCCTTCTGCTACTATTTGGAGCTGTTTTTCCCTTAGCACTCCCTCAGCCTCCTTAGGTGCTACCTTTCCTCTTCTCCTTCCTGGACTGAGCTGGGTCTGCTTTATATAGGCCCAGCCCCCCCCCCCCCCCCAGCCTCTGAGCAGATTGGTTAATTGGAGTCAGCTGTTTTGTCCTCCCCCACATGTGACAGATCCATTCTGTCAGTCCCCTTTGTGGATCTTGCTGACAGGGAGCAGGGAATTTAACTCAGGCCTCCCATGTTCCAGGGTTGGAGTCTAACCTCTGGACCCTTCCTCTCCATTAGGAGAGGCAGTTGTGACTTTTTTGAATGTGTCCAGTGTTTGCAATCATTCAATGAATAGTTGGTGTTAACAAATGTCAGCCTCTAGTTGCAATGGGTATTAGCTACTCATTGATTGGTGACCTAAGTGACATGGTGTTGCTCCTGACTGGATGACCTATGCTAATCTTGGCAATTGTTCAATGGCAGTTTGGGATTCAGAATGACTGAGAGCCACCAATGTGAGGAAGCCATGAAAAAAGCAAATGAGATCTTAGGATGTATCAGGCAAGGTATTTCCAGTACAGACAGAGAAGTGTTCCTTCCATTGGACAAGGCATTGGTGAGACTTCACCTGGAATACGGTGTTCAATTCTGGTCACCCACCTTCAGGCAAGGTGAATTCAAACTGAATCAGGTCCAGAGAAGAGCTGCTAGGATGATCAGGGGACTGGAGGGCCTGTCTTATGCGAGGAGACTGCTTGTTTAGTCTAGCAAAATGAAGGTGGAGGGGATCTGATGGCTGTCTAAATATACCAGAGAGGTAAACACCAGGGAGGGAGAAGAGCTATAGAAGCTAAAGGACAATGTCAGCACAAGAACAAATGGGTATAAACTGGCCATGAGTAAACATAGGCTGGAAATTAGAAGAAGGTTTCTGACAGTCAGAGGAGAGAGGTTCTGGAACAGCCTTCAATGGGAGGAGTGGGGGGGCAAACAGTCTAACTAGTTTGAAGATGGAGCTAGACAAATTTATGACCAGGATGATGACAGGGTTGCCTGTGATAGCAAGGACTTGATGACTCAGGAGGTCCCTTCCAGTCCTATGTCCCTATCAACAATGGTTAGAACTTTTCTAGTGCAAAGACTCTATTGAATAAGTAACCCAGGTTAACATACGATGGCTCCTTGTCCCCCTCTAGTAGTTTGTATAGACCACATAGAAGAACTGGTTGCAGAAGACAACCTTGGTTCCAATGATCATGAGTTAACTCAGTTAAAAATAAATGTAAATACTAATAAAAATTGGTCTGCAACTAGGGCCCTTGATTTCAAATGGGCAAACTTTAAAAAAATTAGGGGAAGTAGTTAGAGAAGTGGACTGGATTGAAAAACTCAAGGATCTGAATGTGGAGGTGGCTTGGAGTTTAAGTCAAAGTTGCAGAAGCTATCTGAAGCCTGCATCCCAAGCAAGGGGAAAAATTGGTAGGGAAGGGTTGCAGACCAAACTGGATGAACAAGCATCTTAAACAGGTTATTAAGAGAAAGCAGAAAGCCTACAAGGAATGTGTTGGATCAGCAAGGAAAGCTACCTCCTGGAGGTCAGAAAGTATAGAGAAAAGGTGAGAACTGCCCAAAGCCAAGCAGAGTTGGACCTTGCAAAGGGAATTAAAACCAACAGTAAAAGGTTCTTTACCACATAAAGAAAAAGAAAACAAGGAAAGAAGAAGTGGACCACTAAGCAGTGAGGATGGGGTGGAGATTAAAGATAATCTGGGCATGGTCCAACACCTAAACAAATACTTTGCCTTAGTTTTTAATAAGAGTAATGAGGAGCTTATGGGACGTGGCAGGGCAGCTAATGGAAATGAGGATAGAGAAGAAGAAATTACCATCACCAAGGTGGAAGTCAAACTCAAACAGTTTAATGGGAGCAAAATGGAGGAGGAGGTGGATAATCTCCATCCAAGAATACTAAAGGAACTGGCACATAAAATTGCAGGCTCAATAGCAAGGATTTTTAATGAATCTGTAAACTCGGAGGTCATACTGCATGACTGGAGAATTGCTAATATAATACCTATTTTTAAGGAAGGGAAAAAAGGTGATCCAGGAAACTACAAGGCTGTTAGTTTGCCCATAATTGCATGCGAGGTCTTGGAACAAGTTCTGAAAGATAAAGTAGTTAAGGACATAGAGGTAAACGGTAGTTGGGATAAATACAGCATGGTTTTAAAAAGGTAGATCGTGCCAGACCAACCTGATTTCTTTCTTTGAGAAGATAACTGATTTTTTAGACAAAGGAAATGCAGTAGATCTAATCTACCTGGATTTCAGTAAGGCATTTGATACAGTTCCACATGGGAAATTATTAGTTCTGTTGGAGAAGTTGTGGATTAATATGATAACTGAAAGGTGGATAAGGAACTGGTTGAAGGGGAGACTACAGTGGGGCATACTGAACGGTGAACTATCAGGCCAGAGGGAGATTACTAGTGGAGTTCAATGTTTGTAGGAAAACTCCACCTCAGCCCAGATCCAATTTACCAATTTTCAGGCTGATATGACTTTTCTTGTGGATCTGAAAGGAGATCAAAATCCCGTTTATAATGCAGACTGAGTTGCAACCTTAACAATGGAATGACGGCCATTGTTCCATAATGCTGACTGGAGGTTTCCATTAGAGACACCTGTTTTCACTCGCTCACGGCTTTCCCAAATGCCTCCATGCTTCGTCTCAGCAGAGCAGACAATGGGTTGAGGTGGCTGTTGTGGCTGTACCTGCTGCATGGCAACCTGCCTGGGGCAGAACGGCTGGTGCCATGAATGCGGTGTCAGCCTTAAATGGTTAATAACAAACAATCTCAAGAGTTGACTGTCTGCCAAATTAGCTAGCAAACACAAAGGGGATGGTTCAGTCCTGACCTGGCCCTGGAGCTCCGCTCCGCTCCTGTCCCAGCCCCACTCAGCATTGCCCTTCAGAGGGCTCAGGCAAGCCTTCTAAACTGGCCTGCTGGCTCCCTATTGGTTAGTATCTCCTCCTGGCCCTTCTAGGTCTCTGGAGGACTAAGTCTCACTGGTAGCCCTGCTTGAGCAGCTTTTCTTAAGTCAGGGGGTGTCAGGAAGCTGACATCTCCAGCAGGGGCAGAGGAGGTCTGAGAGACCCCAGCACAGGTAGGTACAGCAGGCACAGGGTCGGCAGCTGGAGCGTGAGGCCTGTGGGGAGGCTCCACGCTACTTCTCCTGCATCTCCTCCAGGATGGGGAGGATCATGTTCCACCTGGGTTGTTTGGCCAGGTCCTTGTTCATCAGCTTGCAGAGCTGTGGAGAGACGCTGGGCAGGAAAATCGGGTGCAGCCCCTCCAGACGTGCCGATCCCCACGTCAGAGAAGTCCATGAGGACTTCCCTCCCGCAGCAGCATCTCAAAGCTCCATGCCAGCCATGTTAATCTCCAGCTTCTTCTGCAGCACTGCACATGCCACCCAGACCGGAGAAGACATCCTGCCCTGCAGGCGGGCACTGCCACAGCAGCCATCCCAGGTGTCACTACAACTTCACTGAGTGTAGCCTTCACCTGGCCCTGCCAACCCCAGGCACGCCAGAGAGAAGAGCTCCGTGGGCACCTGCAGGATTTTCTTTATTTCTTCTTCTTTTCCTCCGGTTTTCCCCTCTTATATATTTTTTTTCTTAAAAAAACAGAGTGACAACTGAAAAGAAAACAGGACCACTAATGCTGCCTTTGGACTAGGAAACGCTGGGAGCAGACAGCCAGGGGATTCAAGCATTGTTACGCTGTTGGTGTTACATTGTTACGCCAGAAGCAGTGGGTTGGCCGTGTTGCACAGGCACAGGGTTTTTTAGCCCTGTGTAGCAGGAGGACAAACACAAAGAGCCAGGCCTCAAGCAGTAACTAAAGAAACTGCCCGCTTGGGAAGCCCCGGTCTTTATTAAGCTCCCCCTGCAAACAGCCTGGTGCTGTCTAGTGACTGTGAAGGACAAGGGACTCTATAGCCATGCCACACCCTGTTTTTCTTGCTTGGTGTAAGTTTTGATATATTCCTATTTATGTTGTTTTTTACCAGAAAATACCTACAGTGGGGGAGTTATTGCACATGTTAGCCTTTGCACTGGCTCTCCGCACAGGGCTAAGTCATGGTTGGTGCCCCATAGGGGGTAGGGAGCTCTTCCTTCCCTCACCCACGCAGGGCTGCAGCTTAGAAGCCAGAATTTGGCTGTAAGCACTGGAGATGGCGCGATGGGCCTGCCAGCTAGCACTGCTGCCAGAACTTACAGCCCCACAGAGGGGCCCTGGGGATAGCCATGGTGCCATTCCCCCTGTGCACTGGGGAGGGCTGTGCATGGCAAAGCACAAGCAATACCTATTTAAAGGTGTAACACTAGTCCCTCCACGTACTTACAGGCATTATATCGTGTACAATCACAATGCTACCCTCGGTACAGCTCAGGCACTATAGATGGAAGGTTGCCAACTCTCACAAGTCTCAATACTCGGGGGTTTCCTGCAAGCCCTAGCCCCTGGAGTCATGTGAATTCATGAGAATCTCGGCACCCATTTTAAAAAGAGGAGGTCTCTGGTCCATTATGCTTGCAGAGCAAAGCCTGGAAAAGTGATCCATTTGGATCCTAAAGGCTCAGAACCCAGAAAAAATGGAATATGTATTATTATTTTAAGATCTCTGGAGTCTTAAACTGCTCTCAGGATTTTTGGGGGGGGGGCCTGACTCGTGGTGTTTGAATGGTTGGGGTTGGTGATATTCAGCTATTCACCCAGTTCAATTGCCTCTCACTCTATAGTTTGGCCCATGCTATAAAGAACACTAATAGTCGGGCTTCTGTCTTGTAGTCCTCACTCTGCTGAGCTTTCCTCACTCGTCCAATGCCTGTGCTGTGTGTGCTGGAAAATATGTAAATAGCAGGACACAGCAGAATTCCTCCCCTGTGTCCTCGCTGTGTACGAAATGCCCATTAAAAACATATGTTCCAAAAAAAGCCCCTCTCTGCTGAAGCACCGACTCTTCTGGCAACGAGGAATTGTTTGAAGAGAATGGTCACGAGCAAATCAAAGGGTTAGCAGTCAGCAGTGCCGAGAGAAGGGACCTGCTGCTGTCCCAGCTAAATTAGCAGCAGGGACAGGGTTTGGAAGCTGCACCAAAAAATCAATAGAGCTCTCGCGAAATGCCTGCCACTCAGGGAGGAGATTGCAATTCACCTACAGGGCCTGTAATTCGGCTTAAGTGGGAGGAAAGTCTCAGCAAGTCATACACAACCTGAGGAGAAGAGCGTCCTCCAGGGCTGCATCAAGCCAAGCAGGAGGAGGAAGCAGCTTGTGCTGAACGATCCAAAGAAATAGGTTGTTCGAGGAGGAGCTTCCTTTGTCTGGAGAGGCCAAATAGTCACCGCGAGGAGCCTTCGGGTCCCTCGGCTCCCCCTTTGGCCATGCTGGGGAAAGGAGATTGCAACTCTTCTGACCCTTGACTCCAGCTGTCACCCGACTCCTGACTCCACCTCCTCCTCCTTTCTTCTCCGCCCCGCAGTTTGCCCCTCTCTGTGCAGACTCCCCATCCAATCCCCGCTAGATCCAGTCAAAGCTCTTGCCATTGGCCTGGTACTGAGACAATGATCTAGTCGGGCTGTGAGCTCCAGGCCCGGGCAGGAAGGGGAGTGCCACAGCACAGGGCGGGCAGCAACCTGGCACTCATGCACATCACAGTGCCGCAGACAAGAGTGGGATTTGCACCAATCGCCTTCCTCACAAGTGTGAGGCAGATTGCGCGTCACCTTGCCACGAAAGTTCATCATTGGCCCGAGGCCGTATGAGGGAAAACGAATGCCAAGAGTTTTCTGTAACAGGCAGGGTTTCCCCAAGTGACTGAGGAGCACACATGCCAATGCCCTTCCATTGGACTCATGCACCTAAACCCCTTAGGCACTGCTGAATGTCCCACTCCTGTTCATGAGACGTAACAAGGGTAACAAGGGTGTGCTTTTGTATTTAAGATTTTATTAATATCCTTATGAAATTTCTTTGGGGAGAAAAATGCGTGTACCTATGAAGGAGACACTTGATAGTGTTTTATATCACTGTGGCTGAGAGACTATGTGATCCTTTCAGTGAATTACAAGCGCCTGGATGGAGTATTAATGCTTTCAATGGAGATTTTTTTTTTTAAAAAGGGGGAAAAAACATGAAAAGCAGCGCACCCAGGGTGGAAAGTGGAAAGCCACAGATGGGCTAATGCTGAGAGGAGTGGGATAGATTCAGGGGGAGGGTCTGGAGCAGGAAAGTGGGTGGTTTGGAGGCAGAGCCTAGCATAGAAATAGACGAGGGCCAGCGGGAGGGTCTGGAATAGGGAGAGGAAGTCTGGAGGAATGGGGTTTGAGATAGGGAAATAGACAATCTGGAAAGTGGTGTCTGGAGCAGTGATGGAGATTTTCCAGAGGAGCAGGGGAAAAGAGCAGGCTCCCTGAGACAGTCTGGAGGGTGGAGGAGCCTGCAGTGGGGATGTTGGTGAGGTGCAGGAGGAGAGCTGTGTGTATTAATTGCCAGAATGTATTCCTAAACCAGCAAGAGGCAGCAGGAAATCAAATGTTAATAACATGCAGTGCCTCCCTGAAAAGAATGAAATGTAAATGAGCTCATTAAGCTATTATTTAAAGACGAGGTGGTGGGTTTGGACCCTGGGTTGCCCAGTGCTGCATTCTAATCAGCTACTTAGGTCTGCTGGCTAGAAATACAGGCCTGACACCCTCGCTAGACCACTTCACCCACACCCTGGGGTCACCCTCAGCGTGCTTGTCCCAATGGGCTATGTTTGCAGTGAAACGTTAGCATAAGGTAGCAGCATCCCAGCTGGGCAGATTCGCATCTGGACAGCTTCTAGCACTGAGCTGCTATTTAAGAGAAGCAAAATCTGGAGCATTAGCCCTCATCCACATTTGTGGGGTAATGTTGTACCCCTGGAGCACTCATCCCTCGCTCCCATCGAAAACCAGCCATCACAGGAGCACCTAGCAAGCTTGGCAATGGACACTGCCACATTTGCCCAAGATCTGCTGACTGGAAGAACCTCAAGCCATGTGGAGAATGCAATGAATTTGTATGTGCTGAACCCTCCACGTGGATGCTGATGTATGAAAATTGCCTATAGGCTCACACTGAATGAGACTCCTGATAGTTCTTTCAATTTGCTAATGAAAGGAAGATTTTTCACCTAAAACATTAAAGTTTCTGAATGCATTTGGGCTACAAATGTCCCTCATGAAATCCCCACAAGAGTGCTGCTTTGATGGGCATGGTGAGATGATGGGTATCAAGGATTCTTCTCTTGATATGTGCATCTACGAGATGTTCTCCTAGATTGACAAGGAACAAGTGTCTTATTTGTCTTGGTTGAATGTGGTGCCAAGCAGGATTGTTGTTGATCCAAACGAGGACACTTGTAATGACAGCAACATTATGCATGTTGAAGAAAAGAACCATTGGCCACCTGTTTACCTTGTGCATGCAGGAGTACATTCTTGCAAGATGGTCCATGTGATCAATACCACTTTTAGTGCTATTGTAGTGAAGAATCATGTGGGGTTTCTTTTTGTCTTCTTTAACACCCTTGTCACAATGCATCATCGATAGCGTTATTACCAACTTGCCCTTCTTTGGAACACAGGGTGAGTGGCCCAGCAAAGCTGAACAGCAATGACAATTTCTCTCTACTGTGAAGTGGATGCATCTCACTGGGTATAGTTGACTAGTTTCATCAGATTGTTCCAACAGAGGTCAAATTTTCATTGAGTAGACCTTCAACAAGCTGAATAGTGGCAAAGAAGTTACCCCCAACATAGGTGCTGACTCTGTGGGTGCTCCGGGGCTGGAGCACCTATGGAAAAAAAAATAGCATGTGCACAGCTCCCACCAGCCACCCACCGATCAGCTATTTGGCAGCTCCCGCTGAGCTGATCAGCTGTTCAGCAGTGGGCGGGAGATGCTAGAGGGAGGAGAGGGAGTGGGGGCAGGAAGAGGTGGAGCGAGGGTGGGGCCTTGGGGCGGTGTGTGTGTGGCAGGGCCGGCTCCAGGCACCAGCCCACCAATCATGTGCTTGGGGCGGCACCTGGAGGGGGGCGGCGTGGCGCGGCACGGCGCTCCGGCCCGAGAGCGGAGCCGCGACTGGGCTCGCCGCCCTCCCCCGGCACTCTGGCCGCCGGGGAGAGTGGAGCCCTGGCCGGCTCGCCGCCCTCCCCCCGGCGCTCTGGCCGCCGGGGAGAGCGGAGCCCTGTCCGGGCTCTCTGCCCTCCTCCCGGCGCTCCGGCCGCCAGCGGAGCCGCGGCGGGCTCGCTGCCCTCCCCCCGGCGCTCCGGCCGGTCGGGGAGAGCGGGCCCGCGGCCGGGCTCGGCGCCCTCCCCTGCCGCGCTGGAGGGGGGGGGGCGGCGCGGTGGGAGGCTTTTTTGCCTGAGGCGGCAAAAAAGCCAGAGCCGGCCCTGGTGTGTGGAGCACAAACCCAGAAAAATGAGTCGGCACCTGTGATCCCCATGTTTCTTGCAGTCTTGTGCCAGGGCTGAGTCATTTCCATCATAATGCAGGCACCTTGGTTCATTTCTCTTTGTAATGTAGGTTGTTTGCCAAGGTAAAACTCTCCATTCAGAGGATATGATGTCACAGCACCACAACACTGCCAGATCTTGATACCACATTTTGGTGGTTTATTTGGGAAATACTGTCTAAAAGGACATCGGCCTCTAAAGGCATCAGCTGCTCAATGACAGTTAAGCATGCCCCAGGAGAATAAAACTTTCACAACTGCTGTACAAACATGGTCTGTAAGTTGTAAAATGCAGCCAGTATGTCTGATACCCTCTGTTTTTCTCATGTGCTTTTGTTGTTGAATCCCAATCCTGAGAGGTTGCCCTGAATCGCTGAAGCTCATTATTTCCAGGAAGAAAGGGCATCTTGAGCATGGATTCCATAATTCCACCAGGCCTTCGTGGTTTCCATAATACCCGCCAGCCAGAATTAGGAGGCCAGTGTATGCTTTCAACTCAGTTGGGTCGAGCAGTTTATATTCCTTGTTTTTGTCCGGATTGCTGTCATTCCATTCTCTGCATATGTGATCTGCCTCTCTAGTTGTCTCTCTTGTCACAATGTGGAGAATGTCTTCTTTTTGGAAAAGCTCAAATGTTTCCTCCAATGTATCTTTTTGAGCATCACGTCTTGCTCCTGACTGTTCACGGATAACATCCTGGCCTGATCTGTGATGAACTGCCTGCAGAGAACACCACCACCTTCTACCATTTGTGCCTCTCATGGAATTACAGTCCATGTTGTCGACAGTGGTGGGTCAGTCTGGTTCACTCAGTATTTCAGTACTGCACTTCCTGTCTCTGCATGTTCTTCCTCTTCCACAATACAGTCACCCCACATAGCTGCGGTGATGATAACATGAGCTCCTCAGCGAAGATGAATCTGATGAACAATCAATGGAAACATGTAATCACATGACAGCTTGCTTTCAGAGTTGCAAATAATTTTATAAGGTTAAAAGCAGAATATTGTGCTTGTTTGTTTGCTATCTTACATTGTGCAACACAGAAAACCCCATCAAGAGTGTTAGGCAAAGAGATCAGCATTGGTTCACTGTGTGTTGAGGATACCTAACAAGCCTGGATTTGAAGGGACCAACCTCCCTGGACTTCTACCTTAGGATGACTGTATACAGTAAACACCGTCACTCCAATGTGTTATCAATTAGCATATGTAATGTCCTAA
This sequence comes from Terrapene triunguis, assembly GCF_002925995.2. Taxonomy (NCBI): domain Eukaryota; kingdom Metazoa; phylum Chordata; order Testudines; family Emydidae; genus Terrapene; species Terrapene triunguis. The sequence goes on along the minus strand of NW_020665189.1, from coordinate 5,487,639 downwards.
AGCAGTATAATTGGAGGGCCACTAGTTCATGAGTTATTGCAACATATATGCTCATGGGGTTCAACAGCACCCTACAAAGACATTATCAGTTATCATATGCAAATTACATTTATGTACAAAACCAGCTTGCTTAGTGAGGGAGGCACAGTTACTACTATTACAATACAAGATACTCTGACTAGAAGCAAACATGTACATAGAACTACTGAAATACAGGATAACAGCGCAACACCGTTGGGGTATATTTGTAGATGAACTTTGATACAGAAAATATGTTTTTCATGCTAAATTAACGTTTTTTTCGCTGACTTGTGTACACGTGCCTAGGTGACAGTTTCCTAAAACAGCATTGTTGGAGGGCTACTAGCTCATGAGTTATCACAAGATATATCCAAGTCACTAATTAAAATATTGAGTGGACCCAGGATAGACTCCTGCAGGAACCCACTAGATATGTCCTCCCTGTTTGACAGTGAACCATCAATAGCTACTCTTTGAGTACTGTCCTTCAGTTATGCACCCACCCTTATAGTAACTGCATCTAGACCACATTTCCTTAGTTTGCTTATTAGACTGTCAAGTGGAACTGTGTCAAAAGCCTCGCTAAAATCAAAACAGATCATGGCTACAGCTTCCCCCCCATCCACTAGGCCAGTGACCCTGTCAAAAAGGAAATGAGGTTGGTTTGGCGTGATTTGTTCTTGACAAATCCATATTGGCTATTCCTTATCACCCTGTGATCCTTTCGGTGTTTGCAAACTGATAGTTTAATAATTTGTTCCCATATGTTGCCTGGTATTAAAGTTAAGCTGGCCGGTTTAGGATTCCCCAGGTCCCTTTTGTTCCCCTTTTTAAAAATAGGTACTATGTTTGTCTTTCTCCAATCCTCTGGGACCTCCCCTGTCTCCAGGAGTTCTCAAAGATAATTGCTAATGGTTCAGAGATTGCTTCAGATAGTTCCTTAAGTACCCTAGGGTGAATTTCATCAGGCCCTGGCAACAACAGAGGCAGAAGGATGCTCTAGCAGGTAGGAACTGGCCTGTGATGCAGGAGACTTTGGTTCTATTCCCAGCTGAGCTACGAGCTTCCTGTGTTACCTTGGTTAACTCACTTAATCTACCCTCTGCTTCAGTTCCCCTCTAAGGGGGATGACAATTCCCTAGCTCTGGGGGGTGCTGCAAGGATAAAATCCATTAACAATTGTGGGGGGCTCAGATACTCCAGTGATGATGGCTAGATAAGTACTGCGATAGATCAACAGGGACAGAACAACACGGGCTCTGCCACAAGCAAGCTGAAAAACCATGGGCAAACTTCCTCATCTCTCTGTGCCTCACTGTAAAATAGGGGGAGAGAAGAAGGGAGGGCTGGTGCTCATCCTCTGTGAAGAGCTTTCACACCTTTAAGGAAATCATCTGCAAACACTTGGAAGGTGGTAAGGTGATAGGGAACAGCCAGCATGGATTTGTAAAGAACAAATCATGTCAAACCAATCTGATAGCTTTCTTTGATAGGATAACGAGTCTTGTGGATAAGGGAGAAGCTGTGGATGTGGTATACCTAGACTTTAGTAAGGCATTTGATACGGTCTTGCATGATATTCTTATCGATAAACTAGGCAAATACAATTTAGATGGGGCTACTATAAGGTGGGTGCATAACTGGCTGGATAACCGTACTCAGAGAGTTGTTATTAATGGTTCCCAATCCTGCTGGAAAGGCATAACGAGTGGGGTTCCGCAGGGGTCTGTTTTGGGACTGGCTCTGTTCAATATCTTCATTAACGACTTAGATATTGGCATAGAAAGTACGCTTATTAAGTTTGCGGATGATACCAAACTGGGAGGGATTGCAACTGCTTTGGAGGACAGGGTCATAATTCAAAATGATCTGGACAAATTGGAGAAATGGTCTGAGTTAAACAGGATGAAGTTTAACAAAGACAAATGCAAAGTGCTCCACTTAGGAAGAAAAAATCAGTTTCACACATACAGAATGGGAAGAGACTGTCTAGGAAGGAGTACGGCAGAAAGGGATCTAGGGGTTATAGTGGACCACAAGCTAAATATGAGTCAACAGTGTGATGCTGTTGCAAAAAAAGCAAACGTGATTCTGGGATGCATTAACAGGTGTGTTGTGAGCAAGACACGAGAGGTCATTCTTCCGCTCTACTCTGCTCTGGTTAGGCCTCAGCTGGAGTATTGTGTCCAGTTCTGGGCACCGCATTTCAAGAAAGATGTGGAGAAATTGGAAAGGGTCCAGAGAAGAGCAACAAGAATGATTAAAGGTCTTGAGAACATGACCTATGAAGGAAGGCTGAAAGAATTGGGTTTGTTTAGTTTGGAAAAGAGAAGACTGAGAGGGGACATGATAGCAGTTTTCAGGTATCTAAAAGGGTGTCATAAGGAGGAGGGAGAAAACTTGTTCACCTTAGCCTCTAAGGATAGAACAAGAAGCAATGGGCTTAAACTGCAGCAAGGGAGGTCTAGGTTGGACATTAGGAAAAAGTTCCTAACTGTCAGGGTGGTTAAACACTAGAATAAATTGCCTAGGGAGGTTGTGGAATCTCCATCTCTGGAGATATTTAAGAGTAGGTTAGATAAATGTCTTTCAGGGATGGTCTAGACAGTATTTGGTCCTGCCATGCGGGCAGGGGACTGGACTCGATGACCTCTCGAGGTCCCTTCCAGTCCTAGAATCTATGAAAAAAAACCTATGGACCAAAAATGACAGAGAAGTCAGAGTGGCCTTCATGACTCCATTGAGCTCAGTGGCCAAATTCCCATTGATTCTAGTGGGACAGGATTTCACCCTAGTTGTTTTTTTTATTCTGGAAAAGAAAACAAGCCCAGAGTCATCCAAGAAAAGTGACAGAAACTCAGGGGCATGTTCCCCTCCATCAGTACCCCCAGTCACCTGAACTGGGGGACAGTTATCAGAAGTAGGATTAAGTCCCCCATGGCCTTTACCTGATAACAGATGTTTTCAATAGTATATTAAGCAAAGAACAGTGGGTAACAGGTAATTTAAGATCTTAAATCCCTCAAGCACTTTTGAAAAATGTACCCGATATCTAGCAATAAAATAAAGTCTTATTTGTGCACAGTCAGAGCTCAGATCCAAATTTCAGCACCTAAATGAAGTGGGTGGATTTCCCACAGGGCTCCTTGAGGGGGAAATCTGGCCCACCATGTTTATTTTTAGAAAGTGGAAATTCACTGGGCATGTCCTTTCTCATCCCCATCAGGAGTGGGGCAGAGATTGTCTTGATTTGTCCAACACGCTGCACAGCAGAACCTCAGTCCTGACAGGAGTTTTTGAGTGCTACCATAATATAGATGTTTGCTACTGCTATTAACAGCAGGAAGGAAATGATTTTATATATCTATTTTTCATCAGCATTTACAATGGTGTGTATTTTCCTTTGTTCTGCTGTTACGACTGGATTAGGATATGAGCACATTTTAAACTACCGGGCAGCTGTTACTCACAAGCAGTGCAAATAAAATCGTTAATGCCAGCCAAATAGCTGAAGCATGCAAGTTTAATTTTGACGTATAGTCACAAACATAGATGCCTGTGCTATGTACAGTGTCCCAGCGCTCTGGGGGGACCTCGTAGGGCAATTTAGTTGTGCGTGCGATAGCTTAATTCAGAGGCAATGTGCTCCAGAGGAATTACAGGTGTGTTTTCATACATGTATTCATGCTAGAAGTGCTTGGCAGCCATCTTGGAAGCTCTCTGTGGCTTTGCAAGACATCCAATCAGGGAACAAAAACAATCCCATGTGAATTAGATGACCAATCACACAGCAATAAATAGCAAACACTGACTAGTGAGTATTTGAAGCAAAAGTAGCAGTGAATAGTTCACAAATTATCCAGAGGCTGATGTATGCCTGTATAAACCAGTCATGAAATGATATGAAACAAAACCTGAATAAGAATCCAAATCTGTTAGTTAATTTGCAAAAAAACACAAAATAAATTTATCTGAATAACTTTTTTGCTCTGATTAGCTGATCTTAGCTCAGAGGAAAAAAATCTTATCCCACTGCTGCCACCTACTTACTGCATGGCCTTGCAGGAGATATTTAACCCCTACGGGCTTCAGTTTCCCTACTTGTACAAAGGCTAATACTTACCTACCTAACAGTGCTGTGGTGAGTTTTGATTAGTTAATTTTTGTGTATTACTTTGATCATGCAAATCTCTATTTCGGTGCTAGATATTAGCACTACCAGAGAATGAAATACTTTGTAGATTCATCGATTCCAAGGCCAGAAGGGACCACTGTAATCATCTAGTCTGATCGCCTGTACAGCATAGGCCAGAGGCCTGCCCTGAAATAATCCCTGGAGCAGAGCTTTTAGAAAACATCCAATCATGATTTAAAAATGGCCAGTGATGGTGAATCCCCCATGATTGACCCTTGATAAATTGTTTCATTGGTTAATTACTCTAATGTATGCCTTATTTCCAGTCTGAATTTGGTCTAGCTTCAACTTCCAGCCATTGGTAATGCTACCCCTCCACATAGTTAACTCCCCATTTTTACTGACCCATATGTCCCATTGGCCTCTGATCATGCAATGACAGGCCCCGTTGTAATGTACTAGGGTGACCAGACAGCAAATGTGAAAAATTGGGACGGGGGTGGGGGGTAATAGGAGCCTATATAAGAAAAGGACCCAAAAATCGGGACTGTCCATATAAAATCGGGATATCTGGTCACCCTATAATGCACACATGAGGGAAGAGTTACTGGGGGAGTCTTAATACTCAATCTCTGGGTTTGGGGTGTTTGAGTTCTGAAGTTGAATGTACTACTATAGTTTTCTGCAAAAAGCATGGGGCTGTGGTTCTGGAAAAGCACTGTTCTGGAGCTCCGGAGAGCTGCATTTAGTTCCAAGCTCTGCCACAGACTCCCTGTGTGGCCTTTGTGCCTCAGCTCCCGATCTGTGAAATAGGCATCATAGCATGTCCTTAAACTGTAAGCTGTCCAGGCCAGAGACTCTCTCTCTCTATGCATCTGTACAGCGCCTAGCACAATGAGGCCCTGAACTCTGATGGGAGCTGATGGTGCTATCACAATTCAATAATGCTAGTCACAAAAGAGTGGGTGCCATTGAAAACTGAGTGGCGTGCAGAAAGGAGCACAAATATACAGCGCGATAAGTATTCTCAATGGTACCCACTGCCTCTGGATTCCTGCCGCTGGAATTCCAAGAGTGCCTCCTGCTATGACAGTTAACCTGATCCACTACACAACGAATTCCTAGGCTGCTAGCGATGGCTTTTTATTGTGAACTGTACTTTTCTCTCTAGCAAACCTACCTTGCCCAAAGACAAAAGGAAGAGACACAAAAGGCTTGATTGCACTGAGAGGTTGTTTTCTCAGGTTTGTACAAAGCTCCTGTTCTCTCAGCTGGATGAAACAAGCATTACCAACATTAGCTGAGAGGAATATGTGGGAAATTTGGAGGAAAGAATCCCCAGGAAGCCAGGTTGCTGGGGCGCGCGTAATTTTCCACATGAGGTGGATTAGGCGGGGCTCTGGGATGGGATTATTGTGATTTTTATTCTCTTCCCTACCTCTAGAGAACCGCATTGGAAAGGAGCCCAGACGAGGGGAAAGAAAGGTCTTCCCTATCAGACAGCTGTTGAAAGATCTCAAAGAAAGAGTCAGCCTTCTCTCTCAAACCATTATGCATTACAAATGCAAAGGGTAAGCTGCGGGCCTACAGGAGTTATTGTTCATTTCAAACAGAGGGGCTTGAACCTGCCACCTCTTTTGGCCATTCCAGCCATTGAATCAGGCAGATCTGAGCTCCGGACGCTCAGGGTTGAAGCAAGCAGAAGGCTGCTCTGGTCTACTCCACGGAACACAGCAAAATAGCCTTGAAATTCTGGCAGCCCTAAGTGCCAGACGCTGCAAGCAGGAGCTGCTGATCCCATCTTTCAGGCAGGCGATTTCTCATCACGTGGGGGCTGGCAGCAAAGAGCCACACTATATAGTACCTGAGGACCCCATGCTTGTCACTGTGCTGCACCCCATAGCTACTCAGACCTTGGGGGCAGGAACAGGATCGAACTCAGATCCTCCAGCTCCAAAAGCACTTGAGCTAAAGGAGAATCGCCATGAGCAGTATGGGTCTAAGACCCACAGTGAAACAGTGCTGATTCCATCTAGAAGACATACTCCTGCTCAGTAGCCAGTCCCTTAGGTTCCTGAGCTCACTGTTGTCTTTGAGTCAGTTTTACCTGCCTGCTTTACAGAGCTTTGTGCCCATTAACCCCGCAGAGCGAATGCAACCGGGCCAGGACAAGCTGGATTTGATTCTGCCTCATGCATCGTTGACAGACTCAGCCGATAGTGGAATCCTTATTTTGGTGCTAGTCAGGAAGTGGAGAGAACGCTGATAGGTTGTCAGATGTGCAGGGACCTGCAGTGCTGAGGGAGTTATGCCCAGGGAATATAGCTCAAGAGAGAATCAGTCCCAGGAGAGCATTGGCACCAAGCCACTGGCAATCTCTCTCGGCCTCCTTGGGGTTATCCTTTTATGGTGCACACATGGAATCCCGGGAGAGAGCCTGCGCCCCTCTGAAGAGAATTCTATGTGTGAGGACATCGGGGCGCTGAAGGGGTCTACGATAGGGCTGTTTTAACAAGGTTAACTACTTCATTAGTTTTATGGGAGAGGTGGACAAATTTGTGAGGGGGCTTGTATGACAGGGCTGCTTGTGGTGATGGGGATCAGGGCTTGGCAGCCCTGAGGGTCCCTTCTGGTTCATGTCTGATATTGCTAAAATCACATGCTTCAGAGGTGTCAGGGACTGGGACGTGGGTGGTCATGCCTAGTGGTTGGAGCAGGCGCAATAGCTGGGGTCAGAGCCCAGAGTCAGAGGCCGGATGCCAGAGCCAAAGTCAGGAATCGGAGCCAAGGGTCAGAGCTGGGATACCTAGAGTGAGGCTCGGCAGAAGCAGGGCTGGGTCCGAGGCAGGAATGGGTCTGGAGCAAGGCTGGGAATGGGCTGGCACAGGCACTATCAGAGCCATGGGCACATGCCGTGAGCAGCCAGCAAACCACTGCTGCTACTGGGCTTAAGAGCAAGCCAGCTGCCTTCCTCAGCCAGCCCAGCTGTGCTCATGGGGATGTCAGGAGGCTGAGCAGGTGCAGCTGCAGGGCCTGACTCCTGACAGGGGTCTCCTCCTTCTGAAGCATCTGGGATGGCCGCAGCTGGAGATGGGACACTGGGTGGGGAGGGCCATGGCTTGGCGGTGGCACCAAGCATTCTCTCTCTCAGCGGCGTGGCTGGTGGTTCTTGCTCACAGGCTCAGGGTCCAACTGATTGCCGCCCCTGATTGGGAGGGAATTTTCCCCTGGATCAGACTGGCAGAGACCTTGGGGTTTTTTATTTCTTCCTCTGCCGCCTGCGGGGATCATTGGCCATGCTCACCTGGGTGCATCTCCTGTAATCAGTTCCCTGCCACTGGTGTGCGTCAGTCCCTCCTATCCTCTGCCTGTGGCACATCATACTCTAGTCTTCTTAGGGCTGTGATACTTTGGTCTCATTGCAGCTGTGGGTGCTGTTTAGTGGCCTGTGATGTACAGGGAGCCTAAACTCTAGGGCGCTGTGCTGAGAGCAGCATGGCCAGTGGGTTCAGCCAGGTAAGCGTCGCCAGCGCAGGCCTCACTCTGGTATTTTTCCTTGCAAACTCTTGCCCTCCTGGGCACACAGGGACAGCGCTGGCTGCAAGACAAACACCTCCTCCCCCGCCTGCGCTCGGGGAAGCTGAGGGCTGTCAGGTGAATTGCCTAGCTACCGACGCGGCTGACCTTGGCTGGCTGTACTGGGAGCTGCAGCACGGCAGCTGCAGGATAAATGTGCCCACTAACACATGCAGGCACTGGGAGAGCAGGGCGCAGCGTGTCAGAGCCACACTCGGAAAGAAAACAACAGGGGAGAAGGGGGGCTGGAGCAAGCGTGTGCTTTGCGATGGCATGCATGCCGGACAGTGCTCACCGCTGGGAGAGTCGCATCGGAGGGCAATAGGGTGTGTGTGGGGGGGTCTCACTGTCTGTGGGCAGCTCCGGGGCATTTGTGGAATAGCCCCTAAGGAGCGCAGGGAGACTGTGCAAGTGACAGTCTCCCTTTGGTGATGCAGCATGTTCTCCTCGCTGCATCCAGCCACTGGAGCTGGGCTGTGTCCCCGTCTCCTCCCCATGCATTCCCACCCCTGTGGGGTGGCTTGGAAGGAGCAGCTCCTGTGCTTGGGGATCTCAGGAACTGTGATTGTATACAAACACACACACATACACACACAAACATGCACGCACACACAGACACAGACACACACACACACACATGTGTCCTGGGCCTCATATCATAGCTATGGTATGTTATGTCACACATCTAAGCAAATCTTATGCTCCAGGAAGCCATTCTCCGCCCAGTGATAGAGTGTTAGACGGTTGCATTGGGGTTTCCTTCACTGACCCCCTCTGAAGCACCAGGCATTGGCCACTGCCAGCAGAAAGACTGTGAGACTGGGCCGATGGGCAGACTCAGGTCTGGCAATATGTTCTTATCTTTGCGGAAACTGGAAGGGCAAAGCAGATGTAGCCAGGCTGAGTCGGTGTTACAGTGTGAACCATCAGGGTTTGGCCAGGCCAGGCCTTTGTAGTTAAGAATGAAAGAGACTGAGGTGTAACTCCTGGAGATATTAATGAAGCCCTTAGATTGAAGCTCCCAGCTCCTAATCCTGTACAGAGTCATATGGCACAACACAAATCGCTCTGCTGCTGTGCCTACTTTGATGACAATCTTGTCAGATCTCCTCACAAGCTGAGCTGGGCTGGGCGAGGTCAGGATCTGGGACAGGAGATCTCCTAGGAGAGCCCATGGGGCTGGCGGAGAGGGTGTTGCCAGTTCCCTGTTTAATGACCAAACTATGCAAGAGCCAACACAATGCAAGGGGGCAGGTGCCATCTTTCAGATGAGACATAAAACTAGAGCACCTGACCTTATGTGACTATTAAAAATCCCACGGCATCCTCACCGAGAGTAGGGCCCTGGCCAAATTCCATCCTGGGTAATTACATTTTGAATTCACGCTGTTCTTCCAAAGCTATCCTCCACTTCCACACCAAACAACTGTCCAGCAGTGCTGCTAACCCTGAGTCGGCATCACAGAGATTTCCAGGCCCTCCGCCCGGCCCATATTTCTCACCAGGTCACTATTGCTTCTGCTGGAGTCTTTGCCTCCTTGTTCTAGTATCTTTCACCGCACTGGACTGTATGGTGGTTTGCCTGTTGGGGAATTTCATATGCATCCTGGTGTCCAGCTCTGAACATCTGTCAAGCAAGGGATTGATTTACTTCAAACTAGACAACCGAGGGTGGTGGGGTGGGGGGGCGGGAACGAGGGGGCAATGCTATGGCCAGCAGAAAGGCCTGGTCTGATCTAGGGCCTGACCACCAAACAGGAGCAGAGAGCAGTGAGTTTAGCAAGTCTTTCCACCAAGCATCACCAGCAGGGCACAGCTAAGCCTTTAGACTTTGCAGTTGTGGAGGCAATGATCTAGAGCTGTCCTGGACTCAGCCATCTTACGGCATCTTTTGAGCTGAGTGAAAACTAGCTCGAAACCTCAGCTGCCTGGACCGTGATAAATAGAAGCCGGGAAGCCAAACTTCAGGGCAAAGTCTGTGAATGTCGGCTGTGCAGCTGATTTCTCAGAGGTGTTGGTGGTTGCATAATCTGATCAAGTGATTCACAACTACAAATATAGATTCATGTCACCCCTTGCACTGGCCTAGATGCAGGAATCATAGAGACCTCAGCTCAGGCTGCAGTGCAATTGGCTGAGCTATTCAATGTCTTCCTTGTCAGTGATCTGGAAGAAAATATCAAATCACTGCTGCTAAAGTTTGCAGATGACACAAAACTTTGGTGAAGTGGTAAATAAGGATAATGACAGGCCAGTGCCACAGAGCGATCTGGATCACTTGATCTGCTGGGCTCTTTTCAGCAATATGTATTTTAATTCATCCAAGTACCCTAAGAACAATGAATGTAGGACCCACTTACAGGTGGGAGGACTGCATCCTGGAAAGCACTGATTCTGAATAGGACTTGGCAGATATCAAGCGAACATGAGCTCCCAGTGCAATGCTGAGGCTAAGCGGGCTAATGTGATGCTGGGCTATATAAGTTGGGAATAGTGAGTAGGAGTAGTGAGGTATACGTACCCCTGCATGCAGCAGTGGTGAGACCATTGCTGGATCCTGTGTCCAGTTCTGGTGTCCACACTTCTAAAAGGATGTTGAAAATTGGAAAGGGTTCAGAAAACAGCTACAAAAAACATTTGATGAAAAACCTGCCCTATAGTGAGTAACTTACGAAGCTCAATCTAGATAGTTTATTGAAGAGAGGGTTAAAAGGTGTAAAATGGGCCTCCATGGGAAAAGATTTCTGCTGGCAGATGTGTATTGTGGCTGTAGCAGGAGTAGAGGGCTCCTTGATCTAGCAGACAAAGGCAGAACAAGATCCAGTGGCTGAGGGTAGATAAAGTCACACTAGAACCAAAGGTCAATTTTTTCACAGCGACTGTAATTAACCATTGGAACAACATACATAGGGTTGAGGTGGATTGAAGTCTGGAAACCAGGATTGGCTGTCTTTCTGAAAGAGACGCTCTAGCTCAAGTTGTGGACCTGACACAGGAATTACTAGGTGGCATTCGCCGGCCTGTGTGATGCAGGAGATCAGACTAGATGATCACCATGACCCCTGCTGGCCTTAAATTCTTGGAATCGATGAGTCCCGCTAGCTTGCCAGGCTGATTTCAAGGCACAGGTTTCTGAGATGCATCAGCTTGCAGGGCTGATAGGACATTATGGGCTTCTGATGTCTTGGCTGAAGTCAAGGTCAGTGACTCTGCAGCTGTAGTTTGCTGGGCTCACGTCAAGGGGCAGGTCTCTATGAGGTCACTAGCTCAGCAGCTTTAGCAGGCCTGACTGATGGCAAGGTGCAGGCCTCTGAGTGTTCCTGGCTCAGGAACCACGTTTGGCTGGCTAGCGTCAAGAGACAGGCTTCTGTGAGGTCTCTCACTTAATGCCTTGGGCTGAAGCCAAGACACGGCCCTTAGCTAGGTCCCTGGCCCGACACCCCACTTTGCAGGCTGATGTGAAAGCACAGGTCTCTGTGAGGGTCCTGGCACAGCAGGGCCTCCTTGTCCTGACGCCTCCATGCCATCCCTGCACCCTGCTGTCTGTATGAAGTGTCCCCAGGGGCTATGCTGTAATCCTGGGTCTAACTCCCACCCAGGAGGCTGGTCCCTTTAATGACTGGACATCAGGCATGTCCCTCAAGCCCACAGTCCTCTCTTGGGCCCAGCATTCGTTGTTTCTATATGTGAGCCAGCTTGATCTGCACTCACCACATGATCTGTGCTGCGCCAGGCACCAAGGAGGCCATGCCCCTGCCCCCAAGAGACAGACAGATTGCAGCTGGCCCTCACATGGGTGCATATGGGGTGGGAGAGGGCCTTTCCCTGCTTGTGCTCCCCCGGCTCGCCCCAGGAACCTGCCACCATTTCAGTCCCTGCTAGGGTCCTCCTGCAGTGCCAGCTCCCCGCAAAGGGGCAGAGAGAGGAGGGGCCATGGCCACACCGCAGAGGGAGTGTGCTGTGGGGTAGCACAGTGACTGCACTGCAGAGCTCCGGGGGGGTTGTGCCTGCTGGAGGTACAACGCCTGTCCATGCTCTGCACCATCCCTAAAGCAGGGCAGCCATTACCTGCCACAGAACGACCTTGTGTGATTGGAGAAGGGTGCACCAGAGGGCTGGGGGGAGCCGAGCTGTAGGGTCCAGAGCCTCTGCCCTCACCCCAACCCGAGAGTGCGTTGCAGTGCTGGTGGCTCTCAGGGGGGCCCCAAGATCATCATGAAATTGACTAAAACAATCGGGCTGGGTTTGTGTCTTTGCCTTCTTGTTTCTGAGCTGCTGGGGGTCACATTTTCAAGTTTTTCTCCGCTACCATGGGGGCTAGAAACTTTTTACTTTTTTAAGTGAAAGCTGAGAGTCTCACCTGATCCCCTGACTCTGGGAGCTGGGGTTTAAGAACTTCAACTATCACAAGACTCACGATACCGTAGTGAAAACTGTTGACACTGGTGCCCCCCTCGCACGTGGATTACAGACAAGGGGATTTGGAGATGAGACATGTGTGAGTGTGTGGGAATTGCATGTAGGGAATGGGATTGTGTGTAGGAAGTGGGAGTCTGTGTGGGTGAATGTAGGGAGTGGAAGCGGGCAGTGATGAGGTGCCAAAATGTTAATAACCGGTTCCCTACCGGGTCTTCGGCGGCACTTCAGCGGCACGTCCTTCACTCGCTCCGGGTTTTTGGCGGCGGGTCCTTCAGTGCCGCCAAAGATCCGGAGCGAGTAAATGACCCGTCGCCGAAGTGCCGACGACAACCCGGTAGGGAACCGGTTATTAAGCGCCGCCCAGTAAGTACAAGCCCAAGACCCCCCACCCTAACTGCCCCCCAGGGCCCCACCCCCTACCCAACTCGCCCCGCTCCCTGTCCCCTAACTGCCCCGACCCCATCCACCACCACCCCGACAGACCCCTGGAACTCCCACACGTACCCACCCCCCGCATTTCCCGTCCCCTGACCGCCCCCCCAGTACCTCCGCCCCCTCCAACTGCTCCCTGCCCCTTATCCAACCCTTCCTTCCAGCCCCGGCCCGGCCCCCTTACCATGCTGCTCAGGGCAGCGTGTATCGATGCTGCACAGCCCGCTGGAGCTCGCAGCCCCACCCCCTTACCATGCTGCTCAAAGCGGCAGGAGCTGCAGAGCTGCCCAGGAGCGGTCCAGAGCGCTGGCGCCGGGCTCTGCGAGAGGGGGAAAGGCGGGGGAGGGGTTGGGGAGCCTCCCCAGCCGGGAGCTCAGGCGGGCCGGACAGGACGGTCCCGCGGGTCGGAGTTTGCCCACCCCTTAACCACCGGTTCTAAACCAGCTTCTAAATTTAACAACCGGTTCGCGTGAACCGGTGCGAACTGGCTCCGGCTCCGGCTCACCACTGGAAGCCGGTGTGCATGCATCTATGTCTGGTGAGAGTGGGGTTTTGTATGTGTGTGGCAGGGGGGGAGTTTGGATGAAGTGATTAAGCAAACCAGCCACTACAAAAAATATCCTCATTCCCATTGTGACTTGTTCTAGTTGTGCAGGTCCCTGAGCTGCCTTCCCTTCCCCTCCACTGCCTTTTATGAAGCTCGCCTGAGGCTTGAGAGCCTGGGGAACTTTCCAGGTTCCCCAGCTGGGGTTTCACAGCTCTAATTTTATGTACTTTTAAGTGTTTTTTCTCTTCTCTTTTTGGAGTCTCTTTCGGTGAAAGCGCTGGTGCAGGGACTGTGAACTCCAGATAATTCGCAGCTCTCACAGGCTGTGGTTTGTGCTGCTTTTGTGTATTTTCCCTTTGCACTTCAGCGTGCAGTATGGTGAATGGAAATTGCTTTCAATGTTAATAAGTACCATTGGTTTTTGGACACCACGGAGCCGGGATGGCGAGAGGGGTGTGGCTAGACAAATCCATTCACTTACTACCAAGATTTTCAGCATCTCCATAAGATGCTCTGGAAATTATTCATTTCCACAGCTAAAACATTTTCATGTCTCCGGTGTCAGGAAGGAATCAGAACTGGCCCCCAACCTCACATAAGCATCTAAATTAGGGATGGGTCCGACTCAAACCCCAACACTTTGGGGCAGGTGAAATCCAGCTCTGGATGTTGTATCTGGCTCACTCTCTTGCTAATGGGTCCGGTTGAAACCCACAAAGGATGCAGGGGCGTCTGGAGTCAAACCTAGCTCGGAATCCAAACGTTGTGGCTTGGTTTCAACTCTAGTCTAAACCCAATTTTCCATCTAGCAGAGAATCTCCTAGGAAGCTCAAATTCCAAAGTCAAAACTAAGGGTTGGCCCAGTACCGTGGCATGGCCCTGTTGTATGTCAACCCAGTCTTCATCCCCCTCTGAAAGTCACGGATCAACCTCTATTGTTTGAGACAATAGATTTCCCTTCACAGAAAGTAAGTCCCCAACCTGAGCTGGGGATTGGAAGGGGAAAAACACTCCTCCCCCACCCCTGGTGCACAGACTGTCTCATACTATTTGTGCATATGTGACAGACACCCTCTTAGCCAACACAGGGGGATTGAACTAGGGACATCCAAAGCTAAACACACTAGCAGCTACAGCTTGAGCTAAAGCTTCCTAGCTAAAGCCCTAACAACACATATCCTTTGTGGATCAGCGCATGAAAATGGGGGACCTGTAATACCAGAGGGTTACACAGGCAATGCCTAGCACAATAGGACCCCGTTCTTGAGTGGGGCCTCCAGGCACAACCATAAGGCAAATAATATATAGATAATAAGAATAATATGGAGAAAATCTTGCTAGGAGGTGAGACAAGGCAACTGTGACTTCAAGGACCGTCTGCTTCCAAGGAGCTGGGTTAGACACCACAGCGGTGTCGTATGCTAATGCACAAAGCAGGCAGAACAGTTTAGACTCCAGCATATCTGAGAAAGTGGACGTCTCACGATGGAAAAAGGCCTGAAGCTGGAGCCATCGAACAGGATTGCCAGTTGCCCAGCAGTGGAAGGGCTCTGGAGCCATTATCTGCAGATGCATTCACAACACATGGCTGGTTCAGGCAATTTTCAACACACTCATGCTGCTCCCACAGTAGCTGAAATGTTGGGCTCGTCATTGGTTGTGACTGGAGCCCTGTGTCCACAGCAGCATGGAGTCACCCAATCAGCAGCTCGGACAGTCAGGCTCCTGAACAGGGGCTCCTCACACATGGGCGTGAACCAGAAAAGACTCAAGTGCACTCCGTGCATATGGTACTAATGATATGGGTGGCAATCGGTGAACATCCCCAGCCAGGTCACTCTAGGGAATGGGAGCTGGTTCCCAAAGATGTAAATCAGCATAGCTCTGTTGACTTCAGTGGGAGCTAGCTGGATTTACACCAGCTGAGGATGAGGGTCATTGCCTGGAATGGGAGTGGTGTGCACTTGGCAGGGCAGGATCTGGTCCTGTTCTATGTTACCCCAATGGAGTCACCTATGTTAACGTTGATGGGCCAGATGACCCTGATGTAACCCAGTCATTAACTCAGCTGGCAGGATCTCCCCAGCGTCTCACAGAGCTGATGTAGGGGTTCTTATGCCACACGCCCTCTCCTCGGCCAGCTTAGCAGGGAAAGGGGGTTACGGGCAGGGAACAGAAGGGGGTGGGAGGGGATGGCCCTATACCACACCGATCCTGGATGGCACTTTCAGCCCCTTGTGGCAGCCAGGCGGCAGCCAATCGCGGGTTGTGCAGCACATTGCGTATTCGTGCAGAGGGAGCTGCAGGAAGGGTGAGGCAGCAGGGGTTAAGGTAAGGGGTCATGGGGGAAGGCGTACAGCCCCTCCCTCCTTGGCTTGGGGACATAGTGCTCCCCTCCAGCTCCCCCTCCCGCACTTCAATCTATTGAAGCACTGGGAGGCAGCGCCCCCTCCTGCAGCGCTGGGCCAGCGCTTGCTACAGGGACTCCTGAATTCAGATTGGCTTGGGGACAAGTCCTGTCCCACGGACTGAGAACTGGCTACAGAGCAGGGCATCATGCTGAGGGGAAAGGTCTTCCATGGGTGCTACAAGCCTTATCGAGCCAGCTGGAAAGGGACGCTAGCAGCATGCGACTTCAATTTGCAGAGGATACTAAAGCAGGAGGCCTGGTGCCCCAGAGAGGTCAGCAATATGGAGAGGAAATAAATAGTGATTCAGTCTGCAAACATGCGAGCTGAGCCCCTGGAGGCAAACAATTGGAATGGAAGATATCCTGGAGGAGGGCGATTACTGGAAAATGCCAGAAGACTTGTGGGTGCTGGCTGAGATGAGAGATTGCGATGGGGTATGGTGGCTGCAGGTGGGATGCAGATGCACCCCGGTACAGATCCAGAAGGAGAGATTCCCTTTCTGTACAGCTACTCCCTCTCCAAGTGGCACCAGGGATCATGCATTCTGGTCTGCTGCTATTACTGTTTATGTGCTGGTGGCCCCCAATGCGTGCTTAGCACTGAGCAGACAGAGAGGAAGACATGGTCCGACCCAAGGGTTTGACACGCCATGGCCAGGTCAAAAGGTCTCAGCACTCACAGCTGGGGCCAAGTTGTCCAAAGAGCTCAACTCCCATTTTGGCACCAAGGCCCAGATCCTCAAAGGTATCTAGGCACCATTGACTTCAATGGAAGCTAGGGGCCTTAACAACTGTGAGGATCTGGGTCCAAGTGGCCAGAACGTCAGCAGAGTTCAGCCCACTGGGTGCATGCTGAGCGCTTCTGGGAAGCCGGCCCTAATGGTAGACACAATGCAACAAGTGAGAGCTCAATAGCAGTAGGTCAGGTGGTAAGAGACTGGGTGGGGGAAGGGTACAAGCCAAGGTCACACAGCTACATAGTTGTCTTGTTGCAAAACATGTTCCCTGAAAAATTGCCAGTGATGGAGAATCCACCGGGAAGCTGGGTAAATGGTTACTCTCACTGTTAAAGATTTTCACCTTATTTTCAGTCTGAATTTGTCTAGTTTCAACTTCCAGCCACTGGATCCTTATCCAGCCACTCTGTGGCCTCACTCCAAATGGCCACCCTGCAAACCCCACACCCTGCCTACCTTTGACAATCAGCCCCCTCCACACTACCCTGATATCAGTGGCTCCCAAGGCTACTCCTATATTCCTTGCCGGTTCCTGCACACAGGGAGGTCTGGCAGTGTTCTTCGGGCAGAGCTGGCCTATATTGGTAGCGGGAGGGGCACTGGCTTGGCCTTTCTGCTCTCTGGCAAACCTTGTCTCAGGTTTCCAGGAACAAAAGCCAGCTCAGAGGGGCGCAGGGGCTGTGAAGGCCTCAGCTGACCCATTCTCACCTACCCTGGAGGGGCTGCAGCTCTGTCTGCTTCCAGCCTGTGTCTGGGCACCAGCAATGGCCGGAGACTTCAGAGAATTGCAACAAAATGGTGTTTCCTGGGAGCCAGTGCAGCAAGGACTGGGTCTGCTCCCTGTCACAGGGTGGGAATCGGGAGAGAGCCTGAAATCCAGGGTGAGCCCTGTGCAGGTGAGATCACAGTGCCTGCATCCGGCTACAAAGCATGCTTGGCATTGATTTTAGGCCTTGTCTGTGCTTTGTCTGCAGCTCAGCTGTTGGCAGGGCCAACGAGAGGGGGGGAAGCCGGTACAAATTACCGGGGCCCAGCGGTCCAGAAGGGGGGTGGGGCCCGGCTTCCCCCGCCTCTCGTTGGCCCTGTTTAGCCAGTCCGCCCTTGCTGGGGGGCCCAACATTTTTTTTTCCACCGGGGCTCGAACCTGCTCTCCGTGGCCCTGGCTGTCGGTCCCCATTGCGTGGCATCCCTTTGCCTTCATTTTGGTTTTGTGGGTGGGCATAACCCAGACTCCGCACTTGAAAGGCCCTCGTCCTCCTCCCAGTCACACCACACTGCGTAACTCCACTGACGTGTGGCACGACTGGTCTCTGAAACACCGCTGAATGCCGCTTACAGCTGGGAGGAAAGCTCCCTGAGCTGTTATACCAGACCCCCACTGGGCATGCAGCAAGTCATCAGATGCTCAGCTAATTTGGGGCAACTATTTTGTGCTTGCAATTGATCACGCTGCATGCTGATCAATGCCCCGTCGCTCATCAGCACACATGCCCCCTCCTGCCGGTGCTCTGCCTCTTGCTGCGCTAGCAGCCTCGAAGAGTTCCTTTCCCCCTCCGCTGTAACCAAGGAGAAAATTAGCAGCATGTGAAAGCTTTGGTTTCTGAGGCGACGATCACAATGCTAATCACCTAGCCCTACGAACGAACGAGGATTCTTCTCCAAAGCCCTTTTCGTTCTCACAGATGCTAATTACTGCTGATCACACTGGTCTGGTTGAAATCCTGGCTCCTTCAAGAGTCAAAGGCTCTTGACTGAGTGTCCTGCTTTGCTGCCTCCCCTCTTACTGTTTTAATGCATAAAATCCAACGTAGAGCTGGCCCCAGGCAACACAGCTCCCACCTGGATCCAAAGTTCAGGGGGAACAGACGTGCACTGAGACAGGGCTTTGATTTAGGTCAATCTCTGTTGAAAGGCTACTGAGGCTGCTTGGATCTGTGCACTGTAATGTTGGCATTTGTGCTGTACTGTCATCTTGTGGACTTGGCAGCCAGCTGCTATTTACTTGGACCGAGGAATAGGATTTGGGGCTCTCTTGAAGGGGCAAAGTGCCCAATGATGCCAGTGGTACAGAACTGGGCCCTACCAGAAAAAGGCTAAGGGAGGTTGACAGCTGACTCTCACCGAATTGGTCACCGAACTGTCTTGGACTTCTGACGTCAGGGGCTGCTTTGCCTGAGGATGGATGTTTGCATGAGCTGCTCAGAGGTGGGGAATGGTTCCTGTTCCGGCTGCGTGTGGAAGGCCTGGGCTACATGGCTGCATGCTGTTCAGCTTTTAGTGCTTAGGCCTGACCCTGCAGCTCTCATGCCGTGTAGGGCTGTGGCATTCCAGAGCACCAGGATGCGCTCTGTGGGAGGAAGATTTCCTGCCAGGTCTCGTCCCCTGGCTTGTATCCTTGTGCTCCTGCAGGGCAGGAGAGAGGCTGGGCGTGGTTGGAGAACAGTGAGTGTGCTGGAGACATGGACGTAGCATGGCCCTTAGCATGTCATGAGGCCCTGAGCTATGTACTCCCTTCAGCCCCGCCCCGGCCTGGCACCCACACCACAGTGCTTTCCTTCATTCATGGCCATCTGCATCCTGCTTCTCACTGCTCTCACTGCTCATCTTGTGCTGCTGTCTGTAGCTCCCCTGGGCAGGCACTGTACAGGCACACGCTCGTGGGCACTTGGGATGGGATTTTCCATCCATGGAGATTGGCAGCTGATTCGCTCTGGGAAATTCCAGCCAGAGGCTTGTGGCTAGGCTGTTTCCTTGCACTCTTGGCCATGCTCTTCTGGGTCAGGTGTTGGAAAAGCGCGGGTGCAGCTGTGCCCCAGATGGGAGGGGCCTATCACTCAGACGTATCTTTTTTTAATATAAATTCAGCCCCGGGTAGGAAGAGTTACATTAATGATTCAGCCCACCGCATATCGGCTCCAAGCAACTGAACAGGAGCCGCATGGAATTCTCGGGTCACCGTGCAGCGTTCTCGCTAGGCAAACTCCTAGAAAGTGGCTCGGTATGGGCTGCTGATGCAGCATGAGAGCAGCCACCATCTCTCCGATCAGAGGCCATACTGAATGCTGAGAAGCGCACACACATCGCTGCATTCTAATCCCACTGGATCCCCTTGACGTCTGGTCTGATTTTCATAAACCTCACAGACTTCGCTTCAGTGGGATTTGATGCCATCAGAATGCGCTGCCCCTGGAGGAGACAGTTGGATCGGACCAGGGCACTTTGCAATGTTATGTATATCCAGCCGCTCAGGGCGGTGAGGGCAGCGCGGCATAAGATAGAATGGGAGGAGACTGCTCTGTGACAGATATACCACCCGTGGGACCTGAGGAAACTGAGCTTAGGAAAACATACTCTCCTAGGACTGGGGGAGTGTAATGCCCAATAAAATCAGGATGCAATTCTGCCTTGGAGACGTTCACTGGAGCACGATGCTGGAGGAGGCATGGCTTTAAACAGTCAATTTCCATTGCTGAAAGCTGACAAGCTTAAAACAGCTAATGTGCCCCACAAGATGAGGCCCTGGGAGATTTACAGCTGTCTTCGGCTGAGTGCTCCCATACGGTGTGTATGTCAGCCGGGGAGCCTTTTAGAGAACCAAGATAAAGCTTCACCGAGGCCGCAGTGCCCGCCAAATGGATGGGGGGGGGGGGGGAGCCAGGAGATTTCTTTTTTTCCATAAGGCAGGCTGCTGAGCTCACGTCCCTTCCTGCAGCCGCCGCCGCTGCAGAGTTGCTCCAGGTCAAGGTCAGAGTAACCCTCCTGGAACAAATATCTCTGCCGCAGCCCTGGGAAGAGATTGGGGGGGAGTTGGCTGGGGTGGGGGTCACGGGGCATTTCAGTGAGCTGGCGATAATTCCAAAGTACACAATAACAGCTCCCATTCATATGGGGCTGTGATGGGTGGGCAAACCCTGCTTCGGGGTTGGCCGGGGGCACCCTGGAGAGAGGGGGGCTAGCACCAACCCTGCTCCTAACAGCCGCCAGCCAGGGTAACAAGCCCTGCAGCTTGCAGCTCATCACCTGATATCATCATTTAATTGTGCTCCCTATTGCTGTGGTTAATTCATGTATGATCAATAGATTTAACTTGCGGGTACAGGTATAGGAAGAAGTAGGATAGTATTAGAGCGGGATAAGGCTGACAAGCATTTCTGAGTGATGCATGTGTATTAGCTATATAAGCAAAGTAAGGCTGTAATGCCAGGCCTACACGCTGAGGCCTGTAATATCTTAACTTAGGCCTAACGAAGGGTTGACATGAGGAGGTGACCCCGGAGTAACCCTGTCCCAGGACAGTTACAAGCTCACTGTAAAGCATGTGCTAATAGGTGATGTTCAGGGAAACAGGCCACAATGTGTGCGTCAGTCCCGCCAGATGCCCGGTTGTAACAGCAGGGAAAATTCTGCAGCGAAGTCAGGGTCCCACGGACACTTGTTGGCGTAAAGGCTAACGAACGTAAGGGGAACTAAGAGGAAGCCTATGAAAAGCGGGGCTCCCCAAATGTTATGGGGTGTGGAAGTCCTGATAAGGGAAAAGGGGTTGGAATCCTCATGCCTATGCCTAAGGGGATGAGTGTAACACGGCATATAAGGGGTTCCCCAGCATGCCCAGGGAGGAAGAATCCATCAGGAGACAGCCACGTATTGAGACAGCTTCCCACCTTGAAGGTACCCTTAGAGATGTGAGCATGAGAACATTGATGATGGGCATCTTATGGTATTGGTCCATCTTTGTTTATATCTCTGTACTATGGTGGTGATTGTTTGGGTAGTCAGGGTTTTAATAAAGGGACGCTTGATAACTTGTGAATGCTGTTGTGGGCACTGCTTTCGGTCCCTGTGTGCTCCTAGGTCCCCAGCCCTAATGACATTGCTAAGGGTAGGTCTCTCTCTGCTCATTCTAACATTGCCCTTAGCGAGCACGAACCTTTGAGCCAGGTTACTCCGGTTTAAAATACCATTGGTCATACCGAACCCTCAATAATACAAAGGCTACAGGCTGGAGGGGACTGAAAGGGAGGCAGCAGCCATCACAGTGTGGTGAGTGGGAAGTGTCTGACGTGGCCTCAGCATGAGACTGGGACTCAGGATCTCTAAATACTGGCCTACACAGACTCCCTCCGGGGTCTGGCGCAAGTCACAGAGGGGGAGATTTACAAAAGCACCTAAGGGATTTAGGAGCACCAATCCCAGTGAGCTCCTGTACTCCTTAGCCTGGCTTTTGTCCCAGCATAACTGTCGGCCGACAGGGTGGAGTTCTTACTGATATAGTTATACCAGTACCACCTCTAGATTGGACCTAGAGACAGCAGTATAAAGGTGCCTTACACCTTACAGCTCATTCCTCTTCCCATAGCTATATTAGGAGAAGCAGCTTCCTCCCAGTATTGCTGCCTCCACACTAGAGGGCTTGTATTGGTTTTACTAGTGCAGTTAAAGCAGTGCAGCTTTTGTACACAGACAAGGACTCTTAGTCACCCAGGTGCTTATGAAACTTCGCCCCCGCCTGCTCCCTTCGCAGGGAGCAGATTTGCAGGTGAGTTCGGCTCCCATTTATTTAGGCACCAAAATAAGGGGCCCAGTTTTCCAAAGAGCAGTGCACACTGGGAACTTTGGACCTTCATATGTTGCTCTCAGCCCTGAAACAGTATTTCTGAGCTGCTGAGCCTTTGAATAATGAGCCCCTGGGCTGGCTGTTATATTTTTTACCAGCTGAACTGGAGATTCTGTTTGAATGACGCTGCACCATCAGAGTCTGGTCCAACCCCCTGCTCAAAGTAGGACCAATCCCCAGACAGATTTTTGCCCCAGATCTCTAAATGGCCCCCTCAAGGATTGAGCTCATAACCCTGGGTTTAGCAGGCCAATGCGCAAACCACTGAGCTATCCCTCCCCTGCTACTAGAGAGGAAAGGGAATCCTCTTCCAGGCACAGCTCCTGCAGAAAGCTGGGCTGGGGAGTCCCAGCAGCTTTTGGAGGACCCCGCCCCCCAGCCAGCACATGTGAGATGGGGTGAAGGAAGGGAGTGCTGCCGCAGCTCATCTGCTAACCCTCACAAGCAGCTCTGACACAGGACTTCCCAAAGGGTATTGCAAAGGAGGGTGGATCTCATTTTACACATGGGTAAACTGAGGCACGTGGTGGCAAAGGGATTTGCCCAAGGCCACACTGTGAGTCAGTGGTAGTAGCACGTTCCCACGTTCAGCACTGGAACTGGTGACATTCGTGGCACTGCCCTGGCATCAGGCCCAGGGGTGCCTTCCCCACCCCTGGAGGCAGCAGGGAAGTGGTTAATTGCCAAATGGATGCAGCCGGCCTGCCGTGAGAAGGAACAATATGGGATTTTGTTCTGCAGAGTGGTGACCCCCTCGCTGGGGTGGATGGAGGCAGGAAGAGCTCAGCCACGGGTCACAGCACAGACACCGGGCGCAGTGCACTGAGAAATCAAATCTCCTTGGAACAGAACAACAGATCTAGCTGCTGACTGACCAGTGTCTGGTGATGGCTGAGTACTGAGCAGCCGCAGCATGAGGGATCTGGGCAGTGGGCGGGGTGTGGGGAGATACTGCGACTGGGAGCTTACGCAGGCAGGCAGTGTGGGCTGTGCAGAGAATGCCACCTGGGACACCCACCCCAGCTGCGGTCTCTCCAGGTTAGAGTCAGGGCAAACAGCAAATGAGAGAAACAGTAAAATCAGTGGGTAAAATCTTGCCCCCATCACAGCCCCACGCGCTGCTGCTGTGCTGTGAATTGGCCATAACAGCCCCTGAGCCAGCCGGTGTCCTGTGCGGGGTCCTTCTCAAGCCCAGTGCAGGGGGGTGTGCCAGGACAGGGCAACATGGGTTTGCACTACAGGCATTCCAGGCAGCACTTCTCATTGGCAACACTGCATCATACAGCAGCCCCCAGGCGCCTGTGTCAGCACCCAGAGCAGCCCAGATTTCCCAGGGTGTAAAGCCACCAGAGCCTCCTCCCTCCATGGCTGTACAGAATATTGCCCAGTGTAATCACCAGGAGAGAGTGCAGTGTGTAACATGCTGCAGCAGCTCGGTCTCACTCAACGGCAGCCGACTCCTTGGAGACCTCAAAGCGCAGGGCACAGGAAGGCGATTCACAACAGTGAGAGGGCTGTGCTGCTGAAGGCGAGGGCAAAGCAGCTTGGATAAAACGAGAACGAGGGATGGACCCCAATCAAAATACAGACACTCTGGGGTGTTTGAAATCTGGATCTGGGTCACAATTATACAGTTTGAGCTCATCCCTCATCAGAACCCCCTCAACCTAAGCCTCTTTCTAGACCCAAAACTTTGCTAAGCAGTGCAGAAGTTTGGATCTAACTTTTTCCCTCTTAAGTTTAATTTCCCCATAGGTCTGCCCTCGGAGGGCGCAAACGTGGATACTGCCAGAGCAGCAGAATTGTGACGTGTTGGTCAGCAAAGACCCAGGTCAGCTGTTGCCCCATCACTTGCCAGCCTCGCCAGCTAATGCAATTGGGAATAGAACATACATATATGGAGGGAGACTGGACAAAACCAGAGAGTGGCCGGGAGAGAACCAGGGGGTGGAAGAGCTGAGAAATTGCCAGCCAGAAGTTGGGATGGAGGAGGAGAGACACGATTGTGCATTGAAGTCAGTGGAGAGCGTGGCTGCCCCTCGGCTTGCCAGTGCATTGTACCTGGGGCTGCTATTCATGATGATGATTTTTCCAATTACAATATTACAAAAGCTCTAAGCAGGGATCAGGGCCCATTATGCCAGGCGCACATGATACATGCACAGTCCTTGTCCCAATGCGCTCCTGGTCCAGGCAGCCTGGCAGGGCCAGATATCGCGTACGTGGGTTTATTTGAAATCATTTTCTAGGCATGGACATTTGTAGCCAACTTGTCTCTTTTTGTAGATTTTTAACCAAGTTCCGGCATCAGGCTGGCGTCACCTGATTCACAACCCTTCGTCTTACTGTTCCCAATTATACACTGGGATGTGGGCGAAGGGCCATTTCAGGGCATCTCCTTCCCCCACCAAACCTGCCCATTCTGCAATGATAGATGACAGGGCATTCCGGGAAGGCACCAAAGATACAGCTAAGCTGACTGTACCGTAGGCCCGAGAGATCCACGCAATGTTACCCTTGATGTCAAAGGCTAGACAGTCTCTGCTGCATGGAGGATGTACAGCAGCTAAGAGGGTGAAGGCAGGGATCCCCTCCTTCTGCCCACAGGCTGGTCCCACTGGCAGCCCTGGCTTTCCCTGGAGTACAGGGCTGCCCCAGACTAGTACCTGCAGGTGGCAAGAGGGGAGGAGAGCCACAGTCCTGTTCCCACCACTGGCATTAGATCCAGGGCACTGTCCTTTGCCATGTGCTACAGGGTCCCTTCCCCTGGGGCAGTGCATGGGGAACGCAGCGATGAGAGTAATAGTCTATGAGATAGATATTTACTGCATGTATTAATGTGCCCCCCGAGCCCTGATCAGTTTCCCCTCCCTCCTGGCTCATCCTCCCCACAGATCCCACCCCAGGGACCCTCATAAGGGTGGTGAACCCTGCCTGTGGCTGTACCCTGCTCTCTGCGGAGCCCTCGGGATGCTTCTGACTCAGTCCAGGGAGCTGCTGCTGCTCCAGGGGCTGAGCGCACCCCCAGCCACTGCTGGCCACAAGCACTAAGGAGGAAGGCAGATCTTGGCTTAGATCCTCCCCAGGGCCCCCGCCAATTCCTAGTCGAGTCAATGGGACCATTGGAGAGCTAGTCTAGCCCCTCTACATAGATTTCATTGACTGGCCCAGACCCTCAGTGTGGCCCTCTATATTATCCTTTTAAATGGATTGCATAGCATGGATCCAGGAGGCCAAACCCTGCCCTTAGTGACACTGGAAACCAGCAAGAGCAGGCCAGAGAGGCGGTGGGGATGATGACTGATGGCCAGCACCAGCAGAAGCCTCTGTAGTGTCACTGGGGCTCTCCCTTCCAGGTTCTTGACCAGAACTTTGGTCCAACCAAAGGGAACCGGCCCCCGTGGAATCCATCGCGTGTTTTACTGCCTGGACAGGACACTGGGCACTTAGCCAGTGACCTGTGGGGGCCCCTGCTGTGCAAATGTATCAATAAAGGCTTAGTGGACATACTCCAGTGCCCGGATTTCACCAGCTTCCAGGAATTGGGACTTTCACAGCACGTGTCCTCCAACAGTGCAGCCTAGCAGAGGGTTTGGGGGCAGCCTGTCACCCCAGGATGGGCTCATCCCTTTTAGCAATGGCAGGAGGTCTCTATCTTCTTTCATTATGTCCCAATAATTTCCAGCCACAGTCTGAGACAGGCAAGTTCTTCCCACACTAGGTACAGCCTGTTTTGTCTGTGCCTTCATTGGCCGAACTTGGTTCAGCCCAAACAGACCAGCTGTGTGTGTATGTGTGTGTGCGTTGCCTGGGGCAGGTGGTAGTTGGAGCCCTGCTGCATGCCAGTGTATAGTAAAGAACCCCTGAAATTGCTCTGGTTTGTATCCTGGCAACCCCAGTGATCAAGGCAGGTAACACAACGTTGGCACACTGCCACCTTAATCACCCTCACCCTCCATCTCCCGCCCAGGGCCTGCCCCCATCAAAACCTGGCTAGGCTCAGGGATTGGACCACGGAGTGTATCATCTTACTGTGGCCTTCATTCCACACACTGCTACATGCCACTCCTGCAGCTCAGAGCTGCCTGTGATTTACACGACTGGTGCAACGTTACACAGCTCTGCCACGGACTGCTGGGTAAAAATAGTGCTCTGCTATTTCAGAAATTGCTCCTTCCCTGGCAGTTCCCCAAGAGGGGTGTGCCTCCTGCAAAGGCGAAGGGGGATCAAATCAAGCCACTTACATCACCCTGGGCCTGTTTCCGCCTGCCCTGCTCCCCTCGGTAAGGTGGATGCAAAATGCATCAGTGTAGCATGTTACACTCACTTTGCAGAAGCGTGAATGGCTCCCGGGTGACCAGCAGGGGTGTGTGAGCAGTGCCCCCTTTCAAAATGGCAAACAAAAGGGCCTGATTCCGCTCCCTCTCACTTAAATTCAGAGGAATGCCTCTGAAGCGAATGGAGTTACACCAGTGTAACTGGTGTAAGATCAGAATCTAGCCCATTATACATGTGTCTGTGGGTGTCTGTCTGTGTTGAGGGGGAGTTAAACTGAACAACTTTAACTGTTTTTTTTTTACCAATTTTTACTGACAATTCCCCGGCTTTACAAAAGCTATTATTTCGTTTTTACAGATCTCCACTCAAAGTACTGGAACTCCCCAGCCCCAGCTCCCTGCTCTGGAAGGAAAGAGGGTAGCTCAGAAACCTGGGCCTCCTGTGCTCCAATATTAACCCCCAATATTGACCCAGAAGACTGAAGTTAATTTTTTGCACCGTTTTTTCCCCATTTAAAATTTTTTTATAATAAACACTGATAAATTCCTGGGAAAGTTTAAACAAAATAAAAGCCGAAAAGAAAGGTCCTTGCACATACACTGGTCCTGACAAAGGGCCCCATTTCCAGGGAGAGAATGCTTGCTGCTGTACTTTTCATACTGTAAGCGCAGAATATGCACATTCAACCCAGCTAACAGCGCATTGTAGATTAAGTTTACCTAGGTCAGAGGCGATCTTGCCAGGTGTGAAGAAACCAAGCTGGAGGGCTGTGCACACATCACCCACTGTAATGGAATGTGCTCCAATTGTGCAAACAGATGCCCTGGGCATCATGAGGCCACCATGTGTGAAATGAATCCACGCCTCTTCACCCTCCCAAGAAGACAATCTACCTGCCAGCCATCTTGAAATGGTCAACAACCAGGCTGATTCTCAACAGGGAGCCATCATTCAAAGCCACCAGACTCCCCTGATACTTCCTCCAACCTCCCGTTCCTGGTGTGGACTCATCGTTGGTGCGCTCCCTCATGGCTGGGGCTGATGTAGCAGCTCTTTCCTCTCTAGCGCCCCCCTCTCAATGGTCACACCTTCCTGTGGTAGTCTGCTTCTTCTCAACTCTCAGGCCAAGGCACATTTTAGGTCCACTCTTTCCAGAGCAGCAGAAAGTCCAGGAAGAATCTAACGTCTTTATATCTGCTCCTCAGCCCCAGCTCTCAGACCCATGGTCCTTACACCTTTCTTCCAGGGCTTTAAATTGTCCTTTGCCCCATATGTTAGGGGCGTCATGCCACCTTCTCAGTGGTTGGGAGGGGAACCCAGGCCCAGCTTCTACCCGGGGTTCCACCCCAGGGACCCTAGGCCGAGCAGCCAAGGTCTGCTCCCTCAGACATCTTGCCGCTGCCTCCCTGGATTCCTGCCTGCCATTAGCCTTTCTTCAGGCATTTCTCCCATCCCTTCCTGGGCTCTTTGTAACAATCAGCATCTCCCAGGTTCAGCCACAGGAGCTTGCATCTTCCTCCTCATCCTTCAGGAGCCTTCCTGTCCCCTCTGGTCTCTCCACCCTCTGTCACCAAGGGAGAGACTGCAGAGTGTTCCCTCTCTCTCTGCAGCCCCCTCTGCTCCAGACTTCCTCTGTTTATAGCCCCGCCCAGCTCCTCCGCACCTGGGACTCATCTTTAATCAGGCCTGGCCCACCCTCCAGGTGCAGCCAGGTGGGTTAATTGACCCTCCTAGGCCCACATTAACCTTTTCACCACCTCTGTGGGGTAGACACCCACTCTCACCTGGGCTAAACCATTGTGAAGGTGAGAAGAAAGTGGTGACCAAGCTGTACCAACATCTGCCCTCCGCAGACATCCTGGACTGCCTCACTGTTGAGTGTCAGACCAGGACAAGGGCATAGAGCCTGCTGTGGTGAGACTGAGGGGTGAGCTTCACATGGCCATGGGCAAGGGGCAAACCTTTGTGTTCACCCTGCTGGGCCTATCAGCTGCCTTCCACACTGCCAGCCAACAGCTGCTGTTGTCCTGCTCACGCCACCTGGCTCGGTCATTTTCCTTGAGCAGCTCCCAGAGAAATGTGAAGGCACCTGCTCCGAAGCCCTTCCACGTAGGGTGCTGGGGGATCTATCCTAGTGCCTCTCTTTTATGTGTGACCATGAAACCTCTTGTAGCCAGGAGCCAGGAGATCCTATGAGCCAGGCTGACACCAACACACTGACAGTGCCCAGCTTACGTCTTCTTCCCAGCAGGCGTGACTGGCGCAGGCGCACAAACGGTGCAACACCTGGGAGAGACAAGGACATGGACCAAGAGCAGCTGTCTCAAACTGAGCCCACATACTGAGCAGTGTCGCTCACTGGAAGGGGGAAGCACTTAGGGGAGTCATGTGAGCTGCTGACCACTCACCGGTGACCCCCCTCTCATTGGCAAGGCCTCTGCCAGGGCCGGCTCTAGGCACCAGGAAAACAAGCTGGTGCTTGGGGCGGCACATTTTTAGGGGCGGCATGGCCGGCGCCAGAATGCCGCCCCTAAAAATGTGCCCCGGCCGCCCTAGCTCACCTCCGCTGCCGCTCGCGCGCCGCTACTCCCCCTCCCTCCCAGTCTCTCAAGCCTGGGAGGGAGGGGGAGATCCCGAGCGGCCGCGGCGCGCAAAA